>NW_015630024.1:2374061-2374552 GCF_001515625.1 Sinocyclocheilus rhinocerous
ACATTATTTTCCACATACTGTACATTATTGTTTCTCCTCTATGCCCCGCCTTTCTGAAACGCGTCGATTTTTACAAAGCTCATCGGTCTGAAAAGCGAGGTGTGCTCTGATTGGCCAGCTATCCAGTGCGTTGTGATTGGCCGAATTCCACATGCGTGTGACGGAAATGTTACGGCCCTTAGCATATTGTGATGCCCTGTCACGGCGCGATGAGACAAAAATATTATAAATATTATAAACGAGGCATTTGTTGCATCCAGTGGGGACATAATTACGGATTACAATCCGTTACAATCCGTACAAACCATGTCTGCATTTGTGATCGGAGAAATGACAAACAAGTACTACTCTACACTGCTCAAAACTTACGTTTGAATCATCAGTGGCAAATTCTTTAAATATGAAAACTTACTTACAGGCTGTGAGTCAGAACAGCCGGCATTGTAGTCTACTCTTGGAACTGCCCAACTTTATAGAAACAGCCTTTGTGC
>NW_015630024.1:2374727-2374976 GCF_001515625.1 Sinocyclocheilus rhinocerous
GCACACATCTGAATATTTGGGTTGAACTGTTCTGGAACAGTGTTGTAAATACAACTTAACCACTGATTTCTAGTCGTGTCCTCTTTTGGAAGGCCAAACAAAGTATTTTCGTTTTCGGAATGAAACACACAGCATCTTCACAACATGAGGGTGGCGGTGGCAGCAACAATAAAATGTTCACTTTCTTTGCGTGAACATTTGGGTGGCGTTATGCAAAACTTTCCACATGTAGATATGTGGGGGCGTGTT
>NW_015630024.1:2376062-2377773 GCF_001515625.1 Sinocyclocheilus rhinocerous
AGGTAAGCTCTGGTAAATACACAGGGGGTATAAAATCTTAAAGGGGTGCAACCACAAGAAACAGCAGTCGACTCAATAAAACTCCCACTCATGATCATGCAAACTTTTCACGCATTCAGTAAATAAACTAAAGGTAATAGATGGACACATGAAAACAGACTGAGCGTTGATTCTTTAACAGCTCATCAATACAGATTATGTTCCTCCGGATGGGTCGATAGTCATGCAATCTAAGCTAGTTTGCCACTGAGTGAGGCCTTCTTTGCTGCAGCGCCATTTATTTCACTTCCTCATGCAGTAAACTTCCTCTGGGCATCTGGTCTTATTACTGAAATTACCCCTGTGTTCCAGAAGCATTACTGCTCAGCACTCGGCCGCAGTGTCTGTCCTGTGCAGTCCAGTGTCAGTGATGAGATTTAAATACATTTTAAATTTTTTAATGGGGAACAAGAAAACCAATGCAAAGTCTGCATGTTATAACGAAAGGTGCATCTCTTGTTAAATGAATAGTTCACCCAAAGTGAACATCTGTCATCATTTCCTCTCCCTCGTGTCGTTCCAAACACTATGACTTTCTGTCTTCCATGGAAAATGAAATATTGAACAATATCCTGGGCTCAACCCTTTTCCATATAATGAAAGTAAATGAGGACTGGAGCTGTCAAGCTCAAACATTCCAAAAAAAAAAAGTACCATAAAAGCAGTCCATACAATATCTGTATACTTATGGACTTAGTCTCCCCCTAGCTGACAATGATTTGACGCAATGTCAAATCAGAGAAATCAGTCATATGAGTTTGGAATGCCATGAGGGTGAATAAAGGATGCAGAGCTTTAATTTTTTGATAAACTATCCAAAATATACTAATGAATTATTATAGCAAAAGCATCATATATACACTACCATTCAAAAGTTTAGGGTTGGTATGTTTTATTTGTTTTATTTTCTTAAGAAATTAATATTGATAATTTTTTTTATTAATATTGACATATTGAATAAATTATATTTTTAATCAGGGTCTTTAAAGGGATAATTTTCTGGTCCCCATTGACTTCAATACTATTTCTTTTTCTTTAACTATGGAAGTTAATGGAGACCAGCAACTGTTTGGTCAGCCACATTCTTCATAATATCTTCCTTTGTGTTTAACAAAAGAAAGAAACTCATACAGGGTTGGAACAAACGGAGGGTGAGTGAACAATAAGATAATAATTTTTTTTTTGAGTGAATTATCCTTTTAACTGATAAAAGTATCAGTAAAGACTTTTAAAACATTATAAAAAAAATTTAAACTTTCCATTCATCAAAAAATTATAGAAAAAAAGTCAGTTTCCAAAAAATGTAAGCAGCAGCACAACTGTTTTCTAGTGCTGTCAAACGATTAATCGCGATTAATCACATCCAAAATAAAAGTTTTTGTTTACATAATATATGTATGTGTACTGTGTTTATTTATTATGTATATATAAATACAAACACATGCATGTATATATTTAAGAAAAATGTTGTTTTTTTATTTATATATAATAATATAAATATATAAATGTATATACATGTAAATATTTTCCAAATATATTCTGTATGTGTGTGTATTTATATATACATAATAAATAAACACAGTACACATACATAAAGTGACTTTACATTTAAAACTTTAATTTGTAATAATATTTCACAGTATTACTGTTTTTACTGTATTTTTGACCAAAT
>NW_015630024.1:2377857-2386678 GCF_001515625.1 Sinocyclocheilus rhinocerous
AAAAAAAAAAAGTACCATAAAAGTAGTCCATACAATATCTGTATACTTATGGACTTAGTCTCCCCCTAGCTGACAATGATTTGACGCAATGTCAAATCAGAGAAATCAGTCATATGAGTTTGGAATGCCATGAGGGTGAATAAAGGATGCAGAGCTTTAATTTTTTGATAAACTATCCAAAATATACTAATGAATTATTATAGCAAAAGCATCATATATACACTACCATTCAAAAGTTTAGGGTTGGTATGTTTTATTTGTTTTATTTTCTTAAGAAATTAATATTGATAATTTTTTTTATTAATATTGACATATTGAATAAATTATATTTTTAATCAGGGTCTTTAAAGGGATAATTTTCTGGTCCCCATTGACTTCAATACTATTTCTTTTTCTTTAACTATGGAAGTTAATGGAGACCAGCAACTGTTTGGTCAGCCACATTCTTCATAATATCTTCCTTTGTGTTTAACAAAAGAAAGAAACTCATACAGGGTTGGAACAAATGGAGGGTGAGTGAACAATAAGATAATAATTTTTTTTTTGAGTGAATTATCCTTTTAACTGATAAAAGTATCAGTAAAGACTTTTAAAACATTATAAAAAAAATTGATTACATAAAAATGGTTCTCTTAAACTTTCCATTCATCAAAAAATTATAGAAAAAAAGTCAGTTTCCAAAAAATGTAAGCAGCAGCACAACTGTTTTCTAGTGCTGTCAAACGATTAATCGCGATTAATCACATCCAAAATAAAAGTTTCAACATTTTTCTTAAATATATACATGCATGTGTTTGTATTTATATATACATAATAAATATACACAGTATACACTCACATATTATGTAAACAAAAACTTTTTTTGGGATGTGATTAATCGCGATTAATTGTTTGACAGCACTACCGTTTTCAATATTGGTAATAATAATAAATGTTTCTTGAGCAGCAAATCAGCATTTTAGAATGTAATGGCTGCTGAAAATTCAGCTTTGTCATTACAGGAATAAAAAGTAAAAGTAAAAAAAGTATTAAAATAGAAAAGCTATTTTTACTGTATTTTGATCAAATAAATGCAGACTTGTTTCAAAAATCTTACTGACCCAAACGTTTGAATGGTAGTGTAGTTGGACCGAAAATTTCATGTTTTTAGGCAAAAAACACATTTACAATCTCTCACGCACATCTGCAGATCTCATGTCCAGTGTAGACGCTGTCGGTATCTTTGATTGAGAAGTGTCCTTCTCGTTTTTATCTGTGTGAAACACTCTCGCTTAATTACAGGGGACAGTTACTGCCGCTGCTGAGCATGGTCCATATGGACAGATCTATTACATTAGATCCCTGGCCCTCGCCGGAGTAATTTAATGTGCTGCCAGTCATTGTGATGTGACAGCGATCAGATCAGCTCACTATTTTAAGTCTCTGAGGGTCAAAAGAACAATGAAGCAAAATCCGGTAACTCTTGGCCTAATGTGATCATGATAAACTACAGTTTGTTTCTCAATATTTCTTATCTTGTTACAGTAAAAGTCTGGCTTCTAAGCTTCTGGCCAGTGAGAAATTACATTTGGGCTGCAACAATTACGGTGAGGGAAATCAGCACGAGTTATTTTTGTAATACTCCACAAACTGACTCTGATCTTTTCTGTTTGAACAATTTTTTCAGAACATTTACAAAAGAACAGCCTTGAAAACAGCAGACAAGGAATTATTTCAATTATGACACACTTACGAAACTTAAAGTCTGAACTCTACAGACAGCGATTCAAGTCAAAAACATGCTAATACGCTTCGCATTTAAAAATATGGACAATGGTCCAGAAAAGAGTCTAGCGGTTTTAAAGGGATGGTTCAAAAATTAACAACAGATTTAATGTTTTTCCAACCCCCTTAGACTTCTTCATTTTGAGAAATACTCTACCCACTCTTTTCCACATAATGAAAGTTAGCAGAGACTTTGAAACTCAAAAATATTCAAAAGAGCGCCATTAAATTTAAATAATCCTTCCTTCTTTCTTTACTTACTTATTCTTTCCTGCCTTTATTCCTTTTTATGCTTCCTTTTTTCGAGGCCTTTGTTCTCATTCTTTATTTTTCCCCTCTTCCTGGCCTTAATTTCATCCAATCTCTTCCATCATTCTTTCTTTCTTTCTTTTCCTTCTTTCCTTCCTTTTCTCTTCCCATCCCATTCTTCTTCCTTCACTTTTTCCTCTCTTCCCTCTTCTTCATTCTTTTTCTCCATACTTTCCCTCCATCTTCCTGTTCTTTGTTACTTGATCCATCCTTTCTTCTTCCCAACCATCACTTTTCTTCACATTCTTTCTATATTCCCTCTTACCATTCTTCCCTCTTACTTCCTGACCGACCTTCCTTCTGTTCTTTGTTTCTTGATCTTTCTTTTCCTTCTTCCTATCCTTCATGTCTCCATTTCCCTTCCTCCTATCTTCCCTCTTTCTTTCCTTCACACCTCTCTTCCTGTGCTTCATTCTCTTTCGTCCTACCTTTTTTCCCCTCTTCCTGTTCTTTGTTCTGTCTTCCCTCCAATATTTATTTTTTCCTCCTTCCTGTTTTTTTAGCCTTCATTTCTCCTTTATTTCCATTCCTCTTATTTTCCCTCTTTCTGTAATTCATTCATTCTTTCTTCCTACCTCCCTCCTCTCTTCCTGTTGTTTCTTCATCCTTCCATCCTTCATTTCTGTTTCATTTGCATTCCTCATATCTTCCATTTCTCTTTCCTTCATTCTTTCTTCTCTTCAACCTTCCTTTCCTCTCTTTGTTCATTCATTTTTCCTGCGTTTCTTTCCTTTTCCTGTTTTTATCCTTCCTTCCTTCTTCCCGTATTTCATTTCTCCTTCCTTCTATTCTTCCCATTTTCCTTTACTCTCTTATGTCCGTCCTACCTACATACCTTACTTCCTTTTTCCCGTCCTTTGTTCATCCCTCTTTCCTTCCTTCTGCAGATTTAAATCTTGGTGAATTTTGTCATTTAAAGCTACTATGACTTCAGACTTTAGCATATGATTCCAGAGTTTGGAACAACAAGCAGGTGAATAAATGCTGACAAAATGTTTATTTTAGAGTGAAATAATTCTTTAGTGAAGATTTTGACGTACCTTGTTTGGCCTCTAGCTCTTCCTGGGACAGTACTGGTTTCTTCTCCTCAGCCAATGGAGGTTGGGGTGGCTCTCTGGTGGCTGCTTCGACCAATCCTATCGCCAACTCCACTCCCTCTTGCACCGCCCCCTTCATCCCATCCTCATCTGAGTCATCATCCAGTCGCACACGGTTCTTCTCCAGAGACAGAAGGTCGTTTTCTTTTGATTTTATAGCAAAGCAGATTGGCGCAAAGGACGCTGGGAAGTGGGCAATAATAGACACGCTTTTATTTAGTAACTGTCGTTAACCTTCCTCACTTAGCACAAATCTGCTGCATAAGTACTGTCATTACGGTCAAAGATGTGATTATTACAGTCAAGCCCAAACAGCTCATCTGTATTTACATCAGCAGAGACACAGGGGTCAGCGCGCCATTTTTAAACCCTAAGTGAAACAGCCTGAGCACAACAGCAGCAATTAACAGACGGAGAGACATGGGATGGTGTCGTTATGTGGGTGCATGAGGGCATTCTGAAATGTCAGTATGGCTGACAAGGATGTTCTGAGGTCAGGTGGCGGGGGGCTCGATCATGGAGCGCAGAGCTGTCTTACCTTTAATGAGCTTGCCCTCGTTCTGCTGCTTATCAGAAGAGCAGTTCGCCGTGCTGTCCCCCCCACTGTTGTAAAGCAGCGAACCCTGCGAGGCCAGGACGGCAGGAAGAGAGAGAGACAGGGAAGAGAGACACAAAGTTACTTTACTTTGCAGACACAGGTTAAGGATGAAAATCCTGAGCTCTCAGTTTTCAGACAAAGGCTCTCTCAAGAGCTTGACAGTATTTTAAAGGACTTTCTTTGCACCGAATATGTGGTTATAATGAGTCAGTAATTCCTCTATACTGTTCACAGGTGAAGAAGAGGAGGCACAGAGGGAAATTTACTGCATTCTTTCCTCTTTCTTCCTGCTTGCTTGCTCTTCATTTTTGCTTTCTTCACTTTACTTTCTTCCTGCTTTTTCCTTTCTTCCCTCCTGCTTTCCTCCCTTACCTTTTCTTTTTTCCTTCCTGCTGTCATCCCCTTCTGTGCCTCCTTCCTTCCTTCCACTTTACCTTCCTTTCTTCCATTTTACCTTCCTTTCTTCATTCTTCCTTCTATTTTACATTACTTTGTTCCTTCTTTTCATTTTAAATTCCTGCCTTCCTTTTCCATTTCACTTTCCTTCAATTTTACATTCCTTCCTTCCTTCCTTCCTTCCTTTCATTTTGCATTCATTCCTTCCTTCGTTCCTTCTTTCCATTTCAAATTCCTTCCCTCCTTAGTTCCTTCTTTCCATTTTACATTCTGTCCTTGCTTCCATTTTACATTCCTTCCTTCCTTCCATTTTACACTCCTTTCTTCAATTTTACATTCCTTCCTTCGTTCCATCCTTCCATTTTACATTCCTTCCTTCTTTCGTTCCTTTTTTCTATTTTACATTCCTTCATTCCATTTTACCTTACTTTCTTCTTAAAATCTATTCTACAGGAACGAAAAAAATAATAATTTTCACTCTCAGATTAATGTGTAGAAACATTGTAAGTAACCTTTGTTTGGAAACAATGATTATTTTTGCAATTATGTTTTACGCCACAGATATTACTTCTTCTTTAAACAAAGAAATACGAAAAGAGCATTTCCCTTCTTTCTTTCCATGTTCCATTCCTTCCTTCCTTACTTTCTATCCTTCCTTCATTTCATTTTACCTTACTTTCTTCTTAAAATCTATTCTACAGGAACGAAAAAAATAATAATTTTCACTCTCAGATTAATGTGTAGAAACATTGTAAGTAACCTTTGTTTGGAAACAATGATTATTTTTGCAATTATGTTTTACGCCACAGATATTACTTCTTCTTTAAACAAAGAAATACGAAAAGAGCATTTCCCACTTGCTATATGCGCTTTGGTCTGAGCTCTATTAGGATGCGATTCAGGGTTTGAGTATCACTCTGGAAGCTACACTGATGGACGAGTATAATCTCAGGAACGTTCTGCAGCAGAGAAAATCTCGACAAGATCCTTCACGGTCATGCAACGTGAGAGCAATGCAGGCCTGATGCTCATTTATCAACCATCTGCCTGCAGATTACATGCTCAAAAATGTCTGACTCCACCTCAATACATGTGGAAGACTGGACTCCATACTGTGGGGTGGTAAAAAACTTAATAATGAGCTACAGTGTTTCCACACTAATGAGATGTTGTTTTCCTTATACTGACCCAAATCTTTGTGTTTTATTCTTTTGTTTGAGTCAGCGGAAGAGTACAAATGAATATTCTACACTGATTACGCTAATGGGCATAGCCACTAATAATAAAGAGAATCACACACACTGTGATAATCCCACGTAATCTCACTGCCGGGTTTTTATGCAACAAGAAAAAAAAAAGACAGAGTGAGAGGACGAAAGAGAGAGATTCTGAAAGTTTAGTGTCCCTAATGGAAGTTTTCAATATTTACATCTCTATTAAAGAAGTGTCTGTAGATCCTCACTGAAGCCCTGGGTAAGATGAAGGGTCAGGAGGAAATTAAACCCAGTTAGAAATCTCTCGCCCAAAGATGAAAGACAAGATGAAGGAATTAAAGGGGGAGATCGGATCTGTGACCAGACACTTGATAAAAAAAGTGAAGAGAGACACTGTGGGGAGAGTGAATGTTTCAGTGTAGTTGAGAATTAAGAACTGGTTTTCATTCAGATTTGAAGAGTCTTATTCAGATTTAGTTTTTTTTTAAATAACAAAAATAAAAAATAAAGAATGGAGCCAATTTTTTTATAATTAGTAAAAAGGGGGGGGGGGGACACAGGTTACTCCATTTTTATTTAAATATTAATATACATTTAAAATCAGAAGCAGAATCATTCAAATCCTTACGATTCCCATCACTACTCCTACATAAAGAAGAAAACTGCTGTGAATTCCAAGCGCTCTCCTGAGGAGTCCATTTGTTTCTGCCTGTTTGCTCTGCTTTACAAATGAGAACTTCAGTGTGCTTTGGTTCTCAGAGAATCCTTCGTTAAAGACCTCTGCTGTCTACTTACATCACTGAATTAATATCAGAAACAAAGCAAGGGTTGTTCTAAAGTCTCCCCCTGTGAGCGACATTACTTCTTCAGCCTTGGGTTTCCTTAAACACATTCTCCCCTGTAGAGATGGTGCCATACAGAATGTCTTCATCCTCTCATATAAAGGCGGTAATCCCATAATCCTGTTTATGGGTAAAGTCAGCAGAAGAAACGCATGCTGATGGACCATGGCATGTGGAAGTAGCTCTATAAAAGCAAAACACGGATGAGCAATGTGACTATGGGAGAGTTAGCACGCTGTAATTTTAGAGTATGATGGTAGGTGTCACTCATGAAGGCTTACGAAGAGATGTGATGCCATGGGAATTATGATTCTGCCATCATCTCTAAGAAAAAAAACGATCTGCCCATAATCAAATACACTTAAATCAGACTACTCACTAACAAAATTGCTCACTTCACACAATGTACACCTCAGAATATTCAGAGTTCACATTTCAGCCCTATTCCCTTGATGCCACAGATTCCTTTTCACATTGTATTAATTGGTTCTGAACAGTGGCAAAGTTGCGTCATTAACACAGTTCAACCATGAATGCTAGCGACAGCTGTTTAGCTCTGTAGCTAGGTAACAAATGTGAAGGGAAGGCATCAAAAATTTTAACTCCATTTGGTGCAGTACTGAAACCTACATGTGCTATGCTAACGCAAAAGTCTGAAGGATGGCACATGTGTTTTTTAATCTTAAAATAAAGTCGTTAACAAGGGGAAAATGTTTTTACACAGTGATAAGTAAACAAACTAAACAGTCTAGGAGTCTTTTAGTGTAGTTTATTTTCTAATTACTGCAATAAAAAAAGAAGGTGAAGCTTTTAAAAAATTGGACATAAAATGTTAATTATTTATTACACAAGTAAAGATAAAAACAACAACAACAAAAAAACCACACCAAACAATGCTGGTTAAAACCTTACTGTCACATTAGGTTACATGCTGCCATTCAAAACACCATCAACTGCAAGACAGCAATGTTGATAAATGTTCGAGCAACAGTATTGCTGTCTCTCATCTTATTTGAAGATGCTTCAATATTTCAACTGACTGCATAACATTTCAGTCCACATCATAAGCTGAAAAGTCATACCAAACATGATACAATTATGTGTTAAAACCTGTCATGTTGTAAGAAATGTACATTTACAAAAGCAAATGGTTGTGATCCGTATTACATGCTTATTGCATCTGTCTTGCATCAAAGATGCGAAGAACGTTAGCTGTTCACCTAAGGTTTTTTCTGCAGAGACAAGCAGCAACAGGAAAGGCTTTGGTGCTGTGGAACCGATGCCCCGCAAGTGCGGTCGTCATCAGTACATCATCAATATCAGTTTATTTGGGCAAATTAAACCAGAATGTTCTCCAAATCGAATCCCAGACTCTTCCTTAGTGAGGTTCCTCACATCCTAACTCAAACCGAACTGAACTTTGATGTCAAACAGACTGAAAACTCTAGAGTATCTTATACTGCAAGTAAAATGTTCACAAAACAGACTTTCTTCTGAGCAGTGGCAAAACCACTTTCGTAACAACATGTAAGGATTCTCTAAAAGTTCAGGTGGCAGAAAGCACAGAAAGTGACCGTTTTTAGACAACAAAAGTAGGTTTCTTATTCCAGAAAGTCAGAAGTAAAACAAAAGTGCATTCCACAACAAATCAAAAATACTGCTTTAAAGAAACTGGTGACTTATTTAGTGATGCTGTCCCTGTTCTCTTAATTATTCAGTTTAAATGACCTGTTGGAGGCCTTGTGCACAGTTTGATTATTTTCACTAATCAAGCCATCAACGCATTGGCCTGAGGACGGTTGGGTTATCTGACGAATCCACTGCCGCCCTGTCACAGCGTTCCCTTCCTGCTCACAGAAAAGCAGGGCACTACAACAATGGATAAAAAAGCGACAAAACAAATTGGAATAACAAGGGATGGAAGGGTGAGGGAGGAGAGGTGCAAACGTGGTTCATTTCCTCAGAGGAGAATACAATGAAAGGCGGCAAACAAAGAAAGCAGGGTGACTGAAGCGCTCTTTGGCTCTTTCACCTCTTCAAAGGCGAGCTGAAGTACTGCAGACCGAGTAAAGAGACACAGGCACAAATCAAGAACAATGGTTTTCAAGCTGCAAGCACAGAGCTAACTGGACTATAAAGTTAGATAAAATACATGGAGATATGGTAAGTACGACAATGAGACACAGGCACAAATCAAGAACAATGGTTTTCAAGCTGCAAGCACAGAGCTAACTGGACTATAAAGTTAGATAAAATACATGGAGATATGGTAAGTACGACAATGAGCAGTAGGACTGAGGAGAGCGAGGGATAAGAGAGAGAAGGAAAAAGCTGTAAAAACTTAAAGGGTTAGTTCACCCAAAAATGAAAATTCTGTCATTAATTACTCACCCTCGTGTTGTTTGAAACCCGTAGGACCTTCGTTCATCTTCGGAACACAATTTACGATATTTTTGATTAAATATCTCTCTGACCCTCCCATAGACAGCAAGGTATCTACCACGTTCAAGGTCCAGAAAAGTACCAAAATGACCGACAAAGTAGTCCGTGTGACATCAGTGGTTCAACTGTAAAGTTATGAAGCTACGCAAGCGTGTGGCG
>NW_015630024.1:2386702-2396651 GCF_001515625.1 Sinocyclocheilus rhinocerous
ACCAAGGTGGTACTAAAAAAAGTACCAGGTACTGTACCCAGTGGAAAACCCCCCAAAAGTGAACCGTACCGAGCCATACCATGCAGTGGAAAAGCGCCATATGGGAGGGTCAGAGAGCCCTCAGCATTCATCAAAAATATCTTAAATTGTGTTCCGAAGATGAACGAAGGTCTTACGGGTTTGGAACGACATGGGGGTGAGAAATTAATGACATAATTTTCATTTTTGGGTGAACTAACCCTTTAAGAAAGCTGGTGCATTTCAAAGTGTTAAAAAAGTCATCTATTGTGACCCACCTGTAATTTTTACAAACTGAAAAATAAAACTAAATTATTTCAAAAATAACCGCAGAAACACTGGGGCGCTCATATTGTAAAGCTGTAATCATCAAGGCTTTGATTACACACACAGGATAATTTTCTTTACAATTAGAACAGACATAATAATGGAGGTTATGGAGTGCAAAATGCTAGGATTGACGGAGAGATTCTAATTACAGATACAATCTATAATTGATGAAGCAGACACTCAAAGACAAAGACTCAGCTCATAGGCTTAAAACAGAGGTTGTGGTTTGCAAATATGCCTGCTTAATCACCACAGAATTGATCAGGAAGAGCTGCTGTTTGTTCTTGCACTGCCGCTAATGGCCTGGCAGTTGCAGTAATTACAGACTGTGCTTTTAAAGTAGGTACGAGAGAATACGGAAAGTCTTGGGACTTGCCAGAAAGCAGATACCCTGGTACCTCAGTTGGTCCTTAAGTGCACTATGTGAGATATGAGACAGTGCAAGATGAGAAGCAAACGTTGCAAGAGAGTGTAAGGAGAGGCACAAACAAAATGAAAAAAGAATCTGAAGAATCACGTGACACTGAAGACTGCAGAAAATTCAGCTTTGGCATCACAGGAAAAATTCTATTTTGAAATAAATTCAATCAGAAAACAGTTATTTTGCATTTTAAAAATATTTCACAACATTACTATGTTTTCCTTAAAATGTATTTATTTATTTATTTTTCTTAAAATAAATGCAGCCCTGCATAAGGGACTTTTTAAAAAAACTTCTAATATCTTAAAGGGGTCCTATTATGCTCTTTTACAAAGTCTTGATTTTGTTTTGGGGGTGTACTTGAACAGGCTCTCATACTAGGTTGTTCGAAAAACACATTATTTTTCATAAGTCCAAACTTTTGAATGCCAGTGTACAGAAACACAAAAAATCTGACAACAATGGTATTAAAATTAAATTCGTTACCTCAGATCACTCAAACATGTGACCTTGGACCACAAAACCAGTCATAAGGGTAATTTTTGTCGAAATTGAGATTTATACATCATACATCAAGCTTTCCATTGATGTATGGTTTGTTAGGCTAGGACAATATTTGGCCGAGATACAACTATTTGAATTTCTGGAATCTGAGGGTGCAAAAAAATCTAAATACTGAGAAAATCGCCTTTAAAGTTGTCCAAATGAAGTCCTCAGCAATGCATATTACTAATCAAACTAATAAGTTTTGATATATTTACGGTAGGAAATTTACTAAATATATTCATGGAACATGATCTTTACTTAATATCCTAAAGATTTTTGGCATAAAAGAAAAATAGATAATTTTGACCCATACAATGTATTTTATTTTATATACTCGTGCAACTTAAGACTGGTTTTGTGGTCCAGGGTCACATATATGGTACTCTTGAGGCTAGTCCAGCTAATCCACTTATAGACCAGCAATAGACCAAAATAAGCCTTTACCAATAAGCTAACTGACTGCTTTACATTAAAAAAATGCATTCTTTCCTACAAAAGAATGACATCCTTTCCTACACCCACTATACTGAGCACAGCAATTTCCAATTCATTTTTCTGCAAGTGGTCAGTCTCCTCCTCCACATACCGCCTGTAATCTATATTCAAGACCCTGTGGATTTCATTCACTTTTTCATGCATTGTAAGTCACCAGAAACCAAAGGGAAGCTGCAGCCTTGGATGTACATACAAAAGAGAGAGGGACACATGATCAAAAAATGGTTTAGCTGAGGTAAAAGTGCCCTAGAGGGGGCTGTAAAGTGGCACGCTGCTAGAAATGTGCAGACAGCCTTTAAGCTCCACTGTCGTAGCTGAGATACTGGTGCTCGAAGGCATTTCTCAAAGTCACTGACATGTGTAGCGCACATCCATCTGCCAAAGTAAAACATGAAGAGATTATTGCAGCCCTGTATTTTTTTTAACCGCCTCCAGGTAACACCACTAATCATCGAAAAATATTCATAATTCTTTTGATTAAACAAAACAAGTGTAATAAAAAAAAATAAAAATTCAAAGTAATATTTGGAAAATATTATATGTACGGAGGACATGTCTTTCACTTCCTACCGCCCTCAAAAACCACAACAAAGATAATTCCTGTCTTTCACTTTTCATGTTTTTAAAGCAGTCCATTGGATATGAAAGGGAATGCAGAAACCATGCCAGAGGGTAAAAAATAAACACTTCTAAAAACGAAAGCTTTAATTTACTTTAATTTAAGAAAAAAACATGAAATATTGGCAGAGGCAAAAACTTGAAGAAAGAGAGCAGAGGATTTTTTTAATTATTTAATAAAAAATGAACGTCACATTCATTAAAAAATATCAAAGATTATATGTAAGGGATAACGCCATTCATTATCGCAAATTAAACCTCAAAAGGATGATCTGGATCCCAATGCAAAGTGGAGCGGCTTTGTAAGACCTTGAAGGGGTTTACTTTGCGATAATGACCAAACGAAAGTTCATTATTATATTGCTTAGATGGCTGCTTATAAATAAATAAAACCAAATAAATAAATAATAAAGACATGAAATATTGATCTAATTTGAACACAAAAAGAATGCACTGTGCTTCGAGAGAGATGAAACTAGCTATCGAGGAAATTGGCTGCCAGGGACAACATTCACATACTGTATATAATCCAGCAGCCATTATACAAAAATATCAGCAAGATACTACGAATAAGAATCAAGTATTCTAGAGAGCCATGTTATAAGCAGAGGATATGCTCTATTGCATTCTAGAAGAAAGCTCTGTGCAGTTCAACAAATTCTTCTAATGTATAAAAATAGCTGCTCAAGAGTGGAGGATGGAGGATCATTCTTGATCAAATTTTTAATAACACGTTATAATGTTTGTGAGGAAATGGGTATATATATATATAGTTGTTGGTGGTATAGATCCGTACGACAAATTAAATATCAACCCGCTCCTTTCCATTACGTGCAATAAAAAGAAAGCGGGGAGAAAAAAAAACATCAAATGGAAAGCTCAGTTACACAGAGGTCTGGAACGGCAGAGAAATGTTTCCATTTTTCATTAAAAGCAGCTAAAAGGCCGACTATTTCATTTAAACATGAGTGCGTGCCAAAACCTCAGAGCTGGAAACGTCGGTGGTGCAGCATTTATGTCTTATGGAGAAACTGAAAAGCTGCAGCACAAAAATAATATTGATGATTTATGAAGTTGAGGGACCAGCCGAAAGCCTTCATTATTACACAAGAAAATATTAACAAGGACCTCCCAAAATAAAGCAAAAATACACTCCCCATTCAGGTTTCTAGATTGCCAAACAAGAACAAAACTTAGTCGATTTCATTCAAATTAACATGGAGGATCTTTAGCAGTTTTACAGTCAAAAGATTGAAATATCAAATAATTAGAACATTAATGAGAGCACAGAAACAACATTATACAACCATCTGACATACTCGCCAGACCCTGTTTGTCTTTGATAAATACATTAAGTGCCACACTAGACTTGTTTTAATGGAACTGATATAAAAACCTTGTCTGAGAAAGGTCTGATAAGGAAAAATAAAACAGGGCAATGGGCTCCGGAACAACCATTATCATGTATAAAAAGACATTATTAAACAGAAGTACATGCTCTTCAAAGAGAACACTTCAAGAACTGCGATGATGGCTAAAGCAGAAGGTTTTTAATACGAGACTGGGTCGCAATTACAAGAATCGTGACTTTAAGAACCTACCAGCTTTAAGGTCAAACTCCTCACCTGACCTTAAAAATAATTCAAAGCGCCTGAACCATCCAGGACAATACATTTTCTTCTAAACGTCAAGCCACAGCAGTCCCTAAGAGTCTCCTGACACAATTCTGCAGTGTAAAAGCTTTTTACAGCACAAGTTCCCTCACATATTTCCAAAAAAAATTATACTAAGGGGGGGAAAACACATGAAATGTGGTTAAATATAGCTGACTTAAAGCAGTCAAACGTTGCTGAGATGGAGAAATCTGAACCAAATGTCACTCACTTTGAAGAAGATCCCAGAACATCAAGTTTAAATGCTGGCTGAGACCGATGAATTTACAGGGATGCTGAACTTTGCGAATCAAGCCAAGCATTCTCGGTGGATCCTGAATAAGTGAAGAGGAAAAACGGAACATCATGCAATGCTAAAAAAAATCATTTGTGTTGAGATATTAGATTGTGGTTCTTCTGCGTGTGCGTTTGGGATATTCTGCCCTTATTATTAATTTGATACAACTTTTATTCACCTGTAAGCAGAAAAAGGGTTTTCAGGCACTTGGTGGGACACTGGTTTTAATGAGACAGCGGGTGTTAGTGAAATATGACTAACCACATAAACTTCCATCGCGCAGTATGATGCTCAAAGAACTAGGTTGTAGGATGGTGTCCTTGAGGTATGCACACAAGTTACAAGAATGAATTGATTTTCACAGGCTTGGGGCTTCCTCTGTCCTTCCTCTGAACCTCCGGATTTCTATCCTGACCGCGCAAACATAAATCCTCCAAAATGACTTGAATGAAAAAGCACTAAAGTGTGCATGAATGCAGATGCACTGCAAGCTCGCTTCATCTGACAGTGCTTAGACATGGTTCAGTTTTTCTATCAGTTCGCTTATTCACTCTAATGACGTGATAAAACGCGCAATTTAAGATGATATTAAACAAAATACTCATGCAGGAAAAGCATAATTTAAAAAAGTTTTTGCGGCACCAGCCTTGAACCAGCCTTGAACTTTTACTGGCCATGAAACTGTATTTTGCATAATCTTGTATTTCGCATAAAAGAAACTAGAGCCATATATACAGTGGGTACGGAAAGTATTCAGACCCCCTTAAATTTTTCACTCTTTGTTATATTGCAGCCATTCAATAACATTTTATTTTTTTTCTTAATTCAAGAAAAAATATAAAGAAAAGTGTAGTACTCTCAGCATTATTTGCTTGCATTTGCCACTTGATTGGATACTTTGCTTGGTCTTATGTAATGATATTCAGATATTTTAAGAGTGATTTAAAGGGTCTGTTAAATCTAAAAGTGAAATTTACTCTGTGTAAGAAAACTGAAGAAAACTGGAGTTCGAACTAGTGGTCGACCGATATATCGCCAAGGCCGATATATCAGCCGATATTTGGCATTTTTTAAATATCGGCAGATAAGTTTTCCTGTTTGGCCGATGCGTTCGAGGCGGGACTTTTTTTTTGACGGCGCTGAGAGGAGGAGAGTTCAGCTTCACTGGAGATGTGCGATCGACAAACTTTAAACTCGTGATTTCAAATTATGCTGCGCTTTATGCATTTGCCCACTGCCATATTAATGTCATTTTCACTGTGCGCTGTATGTAAAATGAGTGTTACCTTAGCTTTATTTAAAAAAATATGATTCCCAACGCACACAAACTTCCCAGAATACTGAGTGCCCTGTTGGTTACAGTGTTTACTTCCACGGCCACCCTGCTTTCCAAGATATAGGCATCGGCTGTCAAAAAAACAATTTTTAAAATAAAATAAAAATAAAAATATCGGTCGACCACTAGTTCAAACAATATTGAACCTTGATTACTTTGACTAAAAAGACATTTAAAAAAAAAAATACCTTCCTTTGTGTTCCATGAAAGAAAGAAAGTCATATACATTTGGAACATGGGGTGAGTAAATGATGACAAAACTTTCATTTTTGCGTGAACTACTCCTTTAAGCTTCCAAGAGAGTCGAAATACTTCTTGGGACCGCTGTATATAACTTGATCGCTCTTTCAGACAATGCTTAGCAGCAGTCCAAAAATGAGCTCAAGGGATCTCCAGAACTCTCTACCCAGTTAATTTGGGGAATGCATGTCGAATTTTGTGCACCCAAAGCTTTTAAGAGGTTGGGAAGCATTCAGCACATCCGGCAGCTGGAATGATTGCCACCCAGTTGGAAGTACAAATAAGAGTGGAAGACATTCAAAATGAATAAACAACAAAAAATTGCACAGCTTATAATGCAAAAAGTTCTGAACAAGCGAGGAAATTAGCTAAAGCCGTAGCCCAGCTCTGTCTCTGGAGACAATATTACTGGCAGGGCAAGCAAATAGCGTAAGATCCTGCTGTGAGCAGAGCGTTGTTGCGTTGATTGCAACAATGGAACATTTCGTCTAATTTTCCCACTAAAACACTTTCCTTCCTCTTTTTCCTAAATTTTCTAAGCTCTTATTTCCTTTCATTCCTTATTACTTCCAAGCTCCGTATTTAGACAGATGTAGGTAGACGATCTAACATCTCTTCTGACACAGTGATGATAGTACAGTGTTAAAAATAGGTTCTTTATTGGCATCTACAGTTCCACAAAGAAACTTTAACATCCATGGAACCGTTCCATTCCACAAAAGGTTCTTTAGATTTTTAAAATGTTCTTCACACTAAGAAAAAATGTTTCTATTAAGAACTGCTAACCGAAAGGTTCATTGAGGAAGCAAAAACGGTTCTTTTATGGCATAAAAAAGTGTGTATATTCTTATTCCATATTTTTCTTTCTGCAACTACATCATGTAAAACAACCCATGCAGGTAAATATATCTGACCATAAAATAACCCCCCCCCCCCCCCCTAAAGTATAACTCACTCAATATTAACTAGTTTTTTTTTTAAACTGTTGTGTAAAATGAATATCTCATTTGCGATCGCGCTCACAATATTCAGGAAAATGGCACTCCTGCTTGTGTGAAATTACAATATCATATCTTATATAAAAAAAAAAACATACAGGAATATTTTTACTTGAATGCTTTTGGACTCTCAAGAAGTTTTTGTGTGCTTTTTGCAAAGTGAGTGACACGATGATGTCAGCTCACACATCGTTAAAACAACAATTATGAAATGATTGTATATGATAAATATTGCACATCCCTAGTTTGAAGTTCGTTCAGAACAAGGGCTGTGAATCTAAATTTTTAAAAATGTAATTAATTACATATGCCTGATTAATTAATCAAATTAAATCAGGCTTGAATTGTGAAAAATAAATATAAATATAAATAAATATAGATCGGGGGCATATAATTAATCACACTAAATTAACATGTTCAACTGATATCCAAGAACATTAAAGGTATGAATTAGTGAACTGACCAAACCAGAAACTCTACCCTCAAAAACACACTGAGGTATCAAAGAGCCAGAGTTTGCAGGGATGACTACGCCATGGCAACCGGAAAAGGAATCGATTTAATCTGAGCTCCCAAAGTCTCTTCTTAGCCCTGGATGAAAGCAGTGCAGCGCACACAAAACCACACATCAGAGCCTGATCCTCACATTTCTGACCTAAAAACACACCGACAGAGGCACACAGCCAAAGCTCGCAGCCGGCGGTCTCATTAAGGAAAGGAGGATCTTCAGACAAACTGTTGATCATAATCACACACTGTGGAAAAACAGGAGCTACAGACTCAACTCAATATGTGTAAACTTGTGCAAATGACATCTGATACCAAATCTTATAATACCATCATAAAAACTTGTTAACCTATGCAAATTACATTTCACACTGTGATTGGCTGCTTTTTGTTACTTTCTACCTAATGTATGCAAGTATGTCTTCAGTTCCATCCTTTTTTTTTCTATTTTATTATGTCATGCTTCATCTAACTGTTTCTGAACATGTAACCTTGTTATGCATGTACGCCCAGTGAATTTAAGGTACAGTGAATTTTAATTAGATCACGCAGAAGTTGCTTGGCAAACTTCCATGGGCATCCAGTCAAGTAACTTAATAAATAATCATGAAAGACACCTTTACAATAATAGGGTTTTTTAATTCGCCAGTTGATTAGCACATACGTAATGTCTTCCTAATAGCCAGTCAGGTAATTCCCCTAGGCAAACATAATTATTATTCAGAAGCACATATTACTGCTATGGTCTTTACATTTACATTTATGCATTTGGCAGATGCTTTTATCTAAAGCGGCTTGGATTACATTCAAGGTCTACATTTTATTAGTTCATGCATTCCCTGGGAATCCAACCCATGACCTCAGTGTTGCTAGCACCATGCTCTACAGTTTGATTTACAGGCAAAATGTGCTCCTTAAAAATAAAGTCACATTAGTATACCTGAAAACAGTCTGATTACGGCAACTCTGAATTTAGATCACTTCACCGTTGAACTGCACGCATGCGATATCAATTTAAAGCTGAGAATGGGTCCATTAGCATACGATTGATTTACGGAGATCACAGGTCAACGATCGCTTAAAGCATGTATGTGTTTTACCATACAGATAATATGATGAATCCCACCTCCTTTCTACTATAAACAATATCAGTCTATCACTTGCTTACAAAATTTGTATTAGCTAGTGCCATGCGTGGGAGAATACAGAAAGGCCACTCTGAGCACTTACAGGCAGATGCATCCATAAAACCCCTCTTATTCTAATTCAATTCACTGGAACGTTCCTTATATTCAATAAAGCACAGCTGCACAGTTAGTCGATCTTGCCTCTCAATCCATTAAGGATGACCAGTGAGTTAATAAGCAGTAATGACAGGGAAAACAACAAGTAGTTTTAGCATAATGGATTTACAGCATCAAAAACACCATTAGAGGCAGAATACACATGACAACAAATAAAGTAAAAAAAAAAGAAAATATGCCAAAAAAAAAAAAAAATCAAGATGGGAATTAACAGCCTTAATTATTCCTGTTCTTCTTGACATCTTTTTCAAGTCAACATGACTAATTTACTGGTAAATATATCAAGATGTAATTTTCTGGCAGTCAGCGGTCAAGACTGGCATCATTTGCTGTTCACAGTCTGAGACCAGTCGCTAATAAACTTGGATTAGCCTGAGTACACACAGCGATGTTAAATAAATAATTTTCTACTAGTCAAAAAACAAACAATCCTGTCCCAAACTAATACCACTGGCTGAATGTACAATTTAGCAGGTTGTACATGAAATAGGGATAGGAGAGACTTAATTAAAATTGAAATAATTACATACTTCAGTTTGACTGATTAATCAATGACTTATTCATCAATGTTAATTGAATTGAATAAGCTTATCACGTTTTACTGGAGAAAGATAATTATTTTCTGTGAACATAATTGGTAACACTTTATTTTAAGGTATCCTTGTTACATGTTACATGTACTTACTATTATGATAACAATTAATTATGCATAATTACATGCAAAAACCGAACCCTAATCCTAACCCTAACCATATAGCAGTCCCTCCAGGATTTTGCGATCGCTGAATTTATCGCAAAATCAAGCAAACTCCACAATTTTCGCAAGAGCTCGCAAATCTTCGCAATTGCCGTAGATTTTCCGCAGATTTTGGGCTTAGACGCGTCCCGTGACGTCATCGCAACGCGCATTCCGTCAAAGAAAGGTTCCAAAAATGGAATGAACAGCCTTGCGTTCTCATCATGACCGATTTACAAGAGCTACATTGGACAATCAAACCAAAAGCGGAACGAATCTGCAATACTCCTTTGGGCTACGCAGCGCAGACCGTTTATCTGCTCGGGCCGGAGCCGCGGGCTGATCTCGATCACGCGACACCGTTATACACTGCGCTGGGAGACACCGTGAAGAAAGCAGTCAAATTCGCCGCAGAATCAATAACATCTCTGTGAAATCTTGTGAGAAGCA
>NW_015630024.1:2397432-2412547 GCF_001515625.1 Sinocyclocheilus rhinocerous
TTTTATCTGCATCTCAACTACCCAGACAGCACAAGTACATCTGTAAGACGTCTGCTAAAGATCTGGGAAACATCTGCGGTGTAATCTGATAAAAGTCTTAGAAGCAGTTTTACATGCATTCTAATAAATGTCTATTTGTGACCCTGGACCACAAAACCAGTTTTAAGTGTCAATTTTTTGAAATTGAGATTTATACACCACCTGAAAGCTGAATAATTCAGCTTTCCATTGATGTATGGTTTGTTAGGACAATATTTGGCCGAGATACAACTATTTGAAAATCTGGAATCTGAGGGTGCAAAAAAAATTTTAATATTGAGAAAATCGCCTTTAAAGTTGTCCAAATGAAGTTCTTAGCAATGCATATTACTAATCAAAAATTCAGTTTTGTTATATTTATGGTAGGAAATTTACAAAATATCTTCATGGAACATGATCTTTACTTAATATCCTAATGATTTTTGGCATAAAAGAAAAATAGATAATTTTGACCCATACAATGCATTTTTGGCTATTGCTACAAATATACCCCAGCGACTTAAAGGGGGGTACAATGCCGTTTCATGCATTCAGAGTTGTTTACACTGTTAAGCATGGACAAAATTTTATAAAACAATTTGGACGTATGATGGAGTATTTCTGTGCTAAAAATAGGGGTGCCCAGATTGATCCGCTACCGATCACTATCGGCCGATAATTGCTTTGGGATGATTGATCGGCGGTCTCTAAAATTGCCGATCTCAAAAAAACGATCTCAAGCTGATGATGCGCCTGCCGTGAGCGGTTTGGCACGACATGCAGCAGCACCGTCTCAGTCTCTGTCCGGCGCGGGTGAAATCATTATAATGCTGAAGGTGAGGTACTCACCTTCATATTTCTTAATTAAATAACTTAGAAAATAATTTGAAAACCTTACGTGTGAGACGTAAATTTACAAACAGCGTGAGTGAATCACCGCGCGCGCGCGCTCTCTCTCTCTCTCAATATTCGCAAATGTCTTCAAATCACCACATCACGCGATAAGCGAGCTGCACGCTGCACAGTTGACACAGGAATTGTCACTTGCACAATCGAGGCAGTGTCACATTGTGACAAAATCGTCATGCATATTTTTTCCGCGCTCATGTTAACGATTTAATAAAGCGTTCACACTGCGCACGGTTGCGGTTCAGCAGTCCGTTCCACGAGTGGTGCGTCTGCAGCAGTGCAGAGATCGTTTCCGCACCGAGTCCATGTTTGCTGTGCTACAAGCTTTGAATTAAAGTAACAACGCATTGTTTGCAGTAAATATAAACATGGATTGACACGAAAATCTAGTAATTACACCATAAATGCATATTATTAAAGTCTACTGTGTTTCAGTCAACACATATGGCTTTTTGGCTAGGTTTAAAGGGAAAGAGCACTTTTAGATAAACAAGGAAATAATAGATGGCACTTGTGGAGGTAGGAAAACAAAGTTCTTTATGAACGGCAGGATTGCTTGTAATAAAGATTTCAATGCAAAAGGAAAGGCAGTAGAGCTGACTATTTCTGTCAATGGTAAGTTTGTGATAACATAAGAAAAGTAGTTTAAATGTTTTGCCAAGCTGTATCTTTCTTTTATAAATATGATAAAACTAATGACTTTTTGGAGATATGAAGGATGCAGTACTATTCTATAGGCACTCAAGATTAACATGAGATTGAAACGGGTGAAACGGTGTGTGTTATGTCCCCTTTAAAGGTCCCATATTGTCAAAACTGAAATTTCCTGGCTGTTTTCACGATAACTGAGGTCTAGGGGCTATTTAACTACCATATAAGTTTCAAAACAGTCAGTCCACAGTAGACTTGTGCCGGTATTCGGTAATGCGATATATGGTTTTGTTGTCCAGGGTCACATTTGACATCTGACAGGAAACGTCTTAGAGACAACTAATGATTCATTATTATCAACTAATCATAAATTAGTAAAATTCCTGAAAATCCAGTCAAATTAAACAGATACATGTAGAGGAGAGACTAATTTAATATTTAAATAATTACTTTAACTGATATCCCTATCACTGATATCACTTTTGCTTTAAGGATTAATCAATGATTGATTCAATGTTAATAATTAAATTGAAAGAAATTTATTTTTTAAATATAAGCTTAATTTAATACTATTTTTATTAGAATTAATAATTAAGATCATATTAAACATAAAAAGCTGACTATGAAAATTCTTCAAAATTAAATTAAATTAAACAGATTCAGGAAACAAATTTTCTTTAACTGATGAGAAGCATCCTATTTTATATCTGCTGAAAACAACTGTCGAATCTCTCTCTATAGTACATCAGTGTTAAACTAGAGCAAGGATCAGCATAAACTACTTCCTTATCGACTGCACAAAACCTCCAGTGTTTACTAATTGCCCTTATATTACACTCTTTACACTGTCCTGAACTGCCTTATTGAATTACCATTACACTAAATGGCATTATTGTATTGTATTGCACTGTTTCTACATTACTAAAGAGGACCATAAGGCACTAATCTGCCTACTGCACTAACTTATAATTTGTCTACATTAAGCTAGATTTTTTTGCTGAAAAATTATATTTTGGGCTTTGCATCGATTACAATTGTTTTATCCTACCGGTACACAAGAAACCATCAGTCACAGAAGTTACTGTCTTGAGCGGTTGGTAAAACACTACATTTCTCTCAAAATCCATATACTGAATTGGATGATTTTGAATATTTCTACTGATGCAAGTCATGCAGCAATGTCAAATCAAGGCTCTCTCACTGAAAATGTGCGAAATTAATAAACAGAAATATATGGGGGTGAATCAGTAATGCAGAATCCGCAGAAGTGGCCTTGGAGAAAAGCCACCAAGTATTAAGAACCTTGAAGGTTATGAAACATGATTAATTAAGTTTGTAAACATCAATTTCTCAAACCAAATGAGTAGTTAATGAGATGCTAGATATGCCATATTGTTTTATTAGCATCCCATAACCATGCAAAACCGTTTGTCAGTATTAAAAAAAAACAAGGTCCTATGCACACTAAGAGGCTATTCACACAGGACAAGGGGCTGTTCCTGTAATAAATGTACTTTAAAAGAATCATTTGACAAAAAAAATTATTTTGCTGAATTTTGACACACTCGGGCCATCCAAAATGTAGATGAGAATTTTCTTTATCTGAACTGATTTGGAGAAATTTAGCATTACATCACTTGCTCACCATTGGATCCTCTGCAGATCCTCCGTCAGAATGAGAGTTCAAACCGCTGATAAACACATCACAATAATTCACAGGTAATCCACATGACTCCAGTTCATCAATTAACATCTTGTAAAGTGAAAAGCTGTGTGTTGTAGGAAGCACCTCCATCATTGAGGCATTTTAAATTTAAACCGCTGCTTCTGGCCAAAATCTGATGGCATAATCCATAATAACGCTTCCTCCAGTATGTGATGTGTGTTCATATCAAAATCCACCAACACATTTTGGACTCTTTTTACCTGTAAACAGTGTTTCATAAGGGGAAGTCGTGGCCTAATGGTTAGAGAGTTGGACTCGTAACCCAAAGGTTGCGAGTTCGAGTCTCGTATCGGCAGGGATTGTAGGTGGGGGGAGTGAATGTACAGCGCTCTCTTCCACCTTCAATACCACGACTGAGGCGCCCTTGAGCAAGGCACCGAACCCCCAACTGCTCCCCGGGTGCCGCAGCATAAATGGCTGCCCACTGCTCCGGGTGTGTGTTCACGCTCTGTAGTATCTAATGCAGCAGGATCTTGTTTTAAGGAATTTTAGGTATTTTAACTGAAATTAAAGGTATAGTTCACCCAAACATTTTTCTGAAAATGTACTCTCTCTCAGGCCATCCAAGATGTAGATGAGGTTGTTTCTTCATCAGAACAGATATCGAGAAATTACATCACAGATTTAGCATTACATCACTTGCTCACCAATGGATCCTCTGCAGTGAATGGGTGCCGAGAAAATGAGATTTCAAACAGCTGATAAAAACATCACAATAATTCACAAGTAATCCACACCCCTCCAGTCCATAAATTAGCATGTTCTGAAGCGAAAAAGCTGCATATTTGTAAGAAACAAATCCATTAATAAGGCATTTTAACTTTAAACCACCTCCTTTGGTCAAAATACAAGTCCATAATCTATAATAATACTTCATCTAGTGAAAATGTTGATCCCTTGTTGTCCTCCCACATCAAAATCATCAAAATCCACTGACATATGTTTTAAAACTGTTTTGGAATGTTTTTATTTGTAAATGGTGCTTAATCTGTGCATATTTCTCTCCTATTTTAGACAAGATTACTTTTTTCACTAGAAAAAGTAATATTGTGGATAAAGCACTCAACGGTTTAAAGTTAAAATCGTCCTAATGATGGATTTCTTTCTTATAAACATGCAGCTTTTCACTTCACAAGACATTTGTTGATGGACTGGAGTCGTGTGGATTTCTTGTGATGTTTTTATCAGTCTGGACTCTCATTCTGACGGAACCCATTCACTGCATTGGTGATCAAGTTATGTAATGCTACATTTCTCCAAATCTGTTCAGATAAAGAAGCAAACTCATATACATCTTGGATTATCTGATTATGAGTACATTTCAGCAAAATTTTGTTTTTGGGTGAACTATTCCCTTGAGTCACCTTAGATGAGCTCAATAAATATACTTAACTGTAATTAATAGTGAATTTAAACGAAAACCAAAACCAGTGTGCGAGAGAGGAAAGAAAGGAGAAAGTAAAAAGAAAGACAACAAAGCATAAAACTACCTCCTGCATGCTCAGGCCTTCTTTCTGCATGAAGTAGTGCTTTTTGAACTCATAATAGGAGTTGTACTGGTGCCACGACTGCAGGAAGTCAAACCTTTAGGGTGTAGAAGACACACACATACACAGAGAGAGGTTTATAGTTATTACATATTACAGTAATCTAATAGGAGCGGTGAGACCTTCGTATCTAAAGGATGGCTGTAACGAGCAGGAGCATAATTCCTTACCGCGGGTCATTCTTGGCACGCACGCTGCTCTCGAATTTCACTCCGTTTCTGGCCACATACTCAGCTAGTTTGTCAATGACAGGTTGGATGTCGGGAGGAGGAGGGATGATGGCTGCGACAGGGGCGGCAGCCGCCGGCACCGTGGGTGCAACGGTGGTTTGAGGAGGTCGAGAACTGATGGATGAAAAGAAAAATAAAGCCAAATATAGGATTTTTGAAATATGTCAAGATCTGTAGAAAGCAAAGACAGTAGGGTGCACACCTGGAAGTTAGAGGGGCGGCCGGAGCAGAAAGTGAGAGCGGAGATGACGCAGGAGCTGACACCGTGACTGGACCTGCAGCAGGGGCTGATGGGATTGCAGCCACAGGATACAACAAAGGTGTAGTGCCAGGGGGAGGAGGAGGAACAGATGCAGGAGGAGCCGGCATCATGCCAGTGGGCAGCGAGGTGTAATAAGGGCTGGCATCAATCCCAGGAGGCGGCGGGGCAAGGCAGTATGTTCCATCAGGCAGCATACAGTACCCATAGTACATTGCTGCCACATTAGCTGTGTGAAATAAACACACACACAGAGTTACTAAATCAGATGCACATCCAATGCAGGCACTTGAAACTGTATAATAATATAACTTTTTCAGTACAATGTTTTTGAAAGAACTCACTGTCACCAAGGCTGCTCTTATTTAATTAAAAATAAAGAAAAAAAACAATAATATTATGAAATGTTATTACGATTTAAAATAACTGCTTTCTATTTTAATATATTTTAAAATTTGAGAAAATTGTAGCGCTCCAAAAAGGAAAAAATAGGTCCTTGTACTGCAGGTGCGTAGACGATGCAATTCATAAAATAAAAAAGAAAACAGTTGTGCTGCTTAATATTTTTGAGGAAAACATGATAGATTTTTTTCTGGGTTCGTTCATGAACAAGTTGGAAAGAGCGGAATTTATTTGAAATAGAAATCTTTTGTAACATTATATTTTCACTGTTACTTTTGATCTGTTTAATGCATTTTTGCTTAATAAAAGTATTAATTTCTTTAAACAAACAAACAAACAAAAAATACAGAATGGTAGCGAATTTATATAACACATTTTTATATATAATTATTGTATGCCTGCCTCATTTAATAATTCTGAATCAAACCCCTTTTTCCCTGCCTCATTTGAAATGTAAGGCAGATCTTCATTCGAAGGTTTACTTGTCTGAATATTTTTGGTGATATTTGTCGAGCCCTGCATTAAACATTAGTCATCAATAGCATTTCTACTTTGGTTACATACCCGGGAAAGTACACTGAGGGAACTGTTGATGCAAATTAAGAATTAAAATAATCTACGTTTGGATCACTGTCCACATAATTAAATTTCCTTTTCAAGTAGAAGATAAAAAGCTAGCGGAAGAGAAAAAGTGCATTCGTTTGTTCTGCTCTACCACAAATAATTAGGATCAAACTGTCCTCATGTTGAGATGGCAAGCATGTAAAGACATACAGTTCTTGAAAAACACTTCATAAAGCCTAATTACAGTCAAGCGCTGCTCCTTCCCTTCAGTCAACTATTACAACAGCAAAAAGAACCATTAAACAAAGCAGTTTAAAGGGGTGGTTGATTGCGATTTCACTTTTTTAACGTTAGTTATTGTGTAATGTTGCTGTTTGAGCATATACAATATCTGCAAAGTTACAAAGCTGAAAGTTCAATGCAAATGGAGATATCGTCTTTTAAAATTCTGGCAGTTTAATGCCTACAAAAACGGCTGGTAGGGACTACAACGATTTACTTCCCGGGTTCGTGACATCACGATCCCAGATAAACCCCGCCCTCGGGAAAAGGCAGCAAAGGGGTGAGGCCATGCTGCGCTGCTTTAGAGAAGAGGAAGAGAAAACTAGAGGTGCACGTAAAAATCTATTCAAATATGAATCGCGATTCTGTCTTCTAACGATTCTAATGGATTCACAAGTTTCAAAATCAATGTTCTAAAGCAGCGTTCTCATCCTGTTCCTGGCCTCGCCCTTAAAGCAACGCCATCTCCTGGGTACTTCTGAAGTCAGGGCTGTTCAAGACCTAGAAGAGACCAATAAGTCCTGCTCATTTAGGTGAGTTTAGCATTCTGTCTGACTCCAGTCACACATCAAAGAGAGCTGAAAGAGGAAGAGGAGAGGGGCGGCGGGGATCTGGATACATTTACTTCATGACTGACTGGGATGTGTGAACGCGCTTGTGAGTGTGGGGAGAAAGAGAGAGAGAGAGGAACTGAGCACAAGAGGGCGAGAGTCAAAAAGAAATGAGCAAAGGGAAAGAAAAAGAGAGAGAGCCACAAAGAGATTCTGGGAGAAAAGGAATAGAAAGAAGAAGAGAGCGAGAGACGTGTGTGGCATGTGTATCTCCACATTTTATGAAAGATGTGGCAGAACTAGGGCTGTGACTCACAATTATGAAATTTTGAATAAACTACATTAAGATCAATGTTATGCAACAATATCTTATCTCTATTTATTTATTTATTTATATGGCAGACTGTAATAAGTGGGATGAAGCACAGATACTCATTATTGCAAAATAAACCCCTTGAGCACACAGTATGGTAAATATTAATATAAACAAATTATAAATAATAATATTAGAAAAAAATATTAAAACATATTAACATGTAACTACAACGTTTATTTAAAGGGGTCATATGATGTGATTTAAATTTTTCCTTTCTCTTTGGAGTGTTACAAGCTCTTGGTGCATAAAGAAGATCTGTAAAGTTGCAAAGACTAAAGTCTCAAATCCAAAGAGATATTCTTTATAAAAGTTAAGTCAGCCACGCCTACCTAAAACGGCTAGTATATCAAATATATTTAAGAAATTCAAATAAAAATCTTTTATTTTTATTGCAATTTGTGTTTGTAAGTGGAAGTATCAGTTTCATCAGATACCTGCAATTAGATCTTATAATCACGAACGGATGATTATGAAATAATTTTGACAAGCCTGTTTCCATCATAACCATATTACTGAATGACATCCCAGCTCCATAAAAACACAGCAGCATTCACGTATCTCATAACAAATGGGTCCTTAACTCCACCTCCAGCTTAGCAGGCTTCATTTTCAATGATGGGATCTAATCGTTTATGACGTCTCCCTGTGGAGATACAGAGGCAGAGAGCTGTGGAAGATCCGGAGTCGAGCATGTGCTGCTGGATTTGACTCGAGAGCTATTTGAGAAAGATTAGCCTGAAGAATCAACAGACAATCCTCAATGCCTGAGGGAGCACGTCTCAAACGCAAACAAATTTATGCTTCCTCTGGCAAATAAGTCTGTGAGTGACTTCTCTTCAAGGAATTACGTTCTGAAACTCACAAGACACCTCAGCTGACTAAGACAGGCTTGCAACCCAAAATAATACTGAGACCAGAACTGAGCATGAAATGTCATTCAGGAGGTTAGTGGACAAGTCCTAATAGAATGGAATGGAAATCACAAGAAACGAACCAATTTTGGTTCTTGAATAAATTAAATTGATCAAAAGTGACAGTAAAAAGTAATATCTCAAATAAATGTTATTTTGAACGTCTATTCAAATATTATTGATAATAATAATAAATGTTCTTGAGCATTAAATCAGCATATTAGAATGATTTCTGAAGGATCATGTGACACTGAAGACTGAAGATTTGCTTTGCCATCACAGGAATAAATTGCATTTGAAATATATTTAAATAAGAAACAGTTAAGTAAAATTGTAATATTATTATTATTATTTCACAAGGTTACTGTTTTTACTGTTTTTGATCAAATAAATGCAGCCTTGGTGAGCATAAGACACTTCTTATAAACATTCCCTTCAGAAACAAATCTTACAGACTCCAAACTCCAAATCTTACAGTTTTAGACAGTAGTGTATAACGAACAGTATGGCAGTGAGTAAGTTCATTCAAAACCCATTTCAACTAATTCAATGAGAGAGTAATCTGTTTTGGACCAGTGAGTTCATCTGTGACTCATTCGTGAGTGGTTTGATTCATTTAAAAGAACTGGCTCAGAAGAGTCATTCAACTTGACATTGAGGTTGGCATGGCGTGTGGTGTGGCGCCGGGGTGACTCACGGGCAATGAGCAGAGCATTCTGGGATGAATGAGCAGAACAGCGTGTGTGAAAAATCTGCAGTCTGCTTAAGCTGTGGCTGTAAACGAGGATATCCAAGAAGGCTTGAGCCATGCGTGTCTCTCAAGCCCGCTGAGTGTGCACTTACATGAGCCCCATGACATCCTGCCGCCAGTTAACCAAAGGAATCTGTTCATAAAGCATTTCTGTGCTTTCGTCGTACCACATGGCTGGAACTCGGGCTGGGTTTGATAGCGACCATTTTAAATATATCAAGATAATTCAAACTTGATTTGGGCAGAGAGCGAACAATGTTTAACCGAACTTCGAATTTAGTGCCAGATGTCCCTCAAAGACAAATACACAGCAAACCTCAGATACAGGCCAAAGCCTTGGAAAAATAACCCTCACATTTGGACAGAGATTATAGGATGACTGTGGTTAAGCCTACAGAACCTCTTTGTCATGCTGTTAATCCTAGAAAATACACATTTGCAGTCAAAGTAGCTTTTCTTTTGAGAAACTGGCCCACTCAAGCGCCTTCGGGCACTGTAATCCTGTGGCACTTCCCTCAAGAAACCAGTAGAGCTCCTTCAGTCAGGCTAATTGAGACAAATCAGCGGTCCCAGCTTGAGTGTTTCGCCAGCTGAGCGCTAAATTCTCTATTTCCAATAAAAGGCGAATTGTTCGTTCCCCACAGTATCTTAAATCCTTGTGAGTTAAAGTAAGAGGACCAGCTAACGGCAAATGGTTTAAAAAAGTTTTAGCACCATGGGATTCTAAAGGACAAAAACATTCTGTTATTCTCTATGGTCAAAATAAATCTGCTGGCACTTGACATCATAATTGGAAAGCTCTGAGTATGTAGTAGGGCAATCAATGAATCAATAATTATGGATTTTGACATAATCGTCCTACAGTTTTATTACCAATGATAAGTTTAACATTTGGAACTACATATACATACATATAGAGCAGTGGCCAAAATTATTAGAACACTAGTATTTTGACCAGATATAAGTCAGTTATTTATTTATTTATATCCTGAAAGAAAACGTATGTTGAAGCACTACAATTACTAAAGCTAAAAATAAATTAAAGCCAAATAGCAAATAGAGCAAATAATAAACAAAGTACATAAATAACCTTAATAAAACTAAATTTAAAACTGAAAATCTAAAATAAAAAAGCTATTTTAAAGTGATAAAAACACTAACTGTTTTTACAATGCTGATTTTTAGAATTTACATTAAAGTACTTATTTACATCTGCATTATGTAGGCTACACAAAACAAGCTGAGAACGTTGGTCCTAAATTAATTCATTGCCATTTTATAAGTAAATCAAAACTTCAACTTCACATCTGTCCTTTTAGCAGCAGCAAAAAAAATTTTTGTATAGATCTACACAAAAGCAAAATGTTCCCTTCCCATTATAATCAGCAAATCTGTTATTGTACGAATCTCTTATTTGTGCTGTTGATGATAATAGGACTGTTCTAGTTGCAGCGTATATCGGGTACTACACTGCAAGCAAGTGCAGCAATATCAAGCAAATCTAATATTATTCCAAATTACCACAGATTACTTTTCACTTTGATTCTAAAGCTGCTTTTTGAGCATCAGGTGCACTCATTTTGGCACCACTAACAGAAAGCACACATCTGTGGATCAGACTGCTTCAAACTCACTCTTTAGGAGCAGATGTTGTTACTGATAGACTTATAGACTATTTTGAGCACCTCCAATTCGCCATTGAATTCACGCACACATCGAACATGTCTGTGATTGGCTATGGTACTCATCAGCTGCAAAAATCAGAGGGTGTAGTGAGAATCAATTCAAGTGGTGAAAGAAAAACTGCCTTTAACGTCGTAAAGTTGTTGAATTGGAACTGACTGAAGATAAGGAGGTCACGATGGGCAGTCTGCCTACTTTAGTACTTAATTTAATGAACTTTGCTCGCATTGAAGGGTCAGCTTCATTGCCATGTTCACTCAAGGACGCCCTGAAATTCAATCATCCTAAAAATAATTCAAGATGTTAATGATTTGCCACAGTCTTTAAAGAGCTGGCATTGTAGTCCTCACCCACTTCCATTAAAAGGCTCTTTTTAAGAGGACATATGTCTCTGTTCATCAGCAAGAGACAAGAACGACCAACCTCATCCAAAAAAGACCAACAGAACTCTATCATGCTGCAGTTCTATCTATCTTTCTATCTATCTATCTATCTATCTATAATATACATACAGCTGCACAAATCGAAACAATGATATACATGATACTAAATAATTAATAATAATAATAATTATTATTGTTGTTGTTGATTATTATTATTATTATTATTATGCACAGGGCTGCAAAATTTATGAAAGTACATTTAACATCATGATATGCATGGTTTTGGAATTTTAGAACTTCTTTATTACTGTGATTATTATTATTATTAATGCATAATAGGAATAAGACTAAGACTAAGAATAGGAATAAGAGGTTACACTTTATTTTAAGGTGCCTTTGTTACAGTGTAATTTTACGGAGTAATATTTATAAACTACATGTACTCACTGTATGGTTAGGTTTAGGATTAGGGTTTGGCTTAGGGTTACCTGCATGTAATTATGTGTAATTTATTGTTATTATAATAGTAAGTACATGTGCAGACCTAAGGTCTTCTAACTTCTAAAATGTTGTTTGAGGACCTTTTGTCAACCATATAGATCACATGTTGATTTGCCATCATACTCACGGTCAGATGTGTATTCTGCCTGTGTGGCTACTGCCGACGACTGATGCTCTTCCTCTGCTTTGGTCGCCATTGCTGCAGCGCCATAATTCTCCTGTTGGGCTTTTCGAACAAGCGCAGCCAACGGGTGATCTGGATCAATGACCTGCAGAGGCTATAACACATAAAAACATAAGGTCAACGGGGTGTGCAACATTTCCCTCAGCATATACAGTATATATATATATATATATATATATATATCCCACCCAGAAAATGTGTGTAAAGCTGTTTAAACATAAAAGAAATGTAAAAACACCATATGAACGGAATAAATCAGGTTTTAAATCTAGCTAGTGTTTTGTGAGGCCCCTTGGAAGCAATTCACTGTAGCACATTGGTTTGTAGTTTTCTCAGATGGCTCTGTGACAGCGCCTTCCAGGCTTCTCACAGAGTTTGGCTGCACTTAGGTATTTTCCTTGTCCATGTGATCAGACACAGCTCCAATTGTGTATAAGGTAGCCACTAGCCAGTATAAAATTGTATAAGAATAAGACGTATGCCATATTGGGATGTCACTGTGAACCAAAGATTTGAAGTCTGCACTCGTCTCTCCTCAGTACTTTCTGCCACTGGATGTCACTCCATGCTTTATAAACTTTTGCATGCTGTCATCACTTCTGCTTGTTGCCGTCCTGCATGAACGGTTTCTTTCCCTACCTTGTGAGACCACTTCTTTTTAGATGACGTGCTGAACACGCACTTTACTGGATTCCTTTCTGTCCCCTAAGGAGGTGAACTTTTAAGTACCGTTCACCAGATGCAGCTTTTTCTGTCTTGCAGTGCATTTTCTGTCTAGTCTCTACAAATGTCTACATGCTATTATGACACTATGCCTTCAAAGTCCAATTTGCTGGCCTGTTGCTCACTGAATAACAAACTTATATTTTAAGATACAACATAGGGGTGAGGAAATGACAGAATTTTCATTTTTGGGTGACAAGACCACCAGAGGTGCAATATTACAAATACGAGCTCTTTAATATTCATCACATCAGCAGAAATCATTCCTCAAGGGCTCATATTTCAAGCTTATAAATGAATGAACTCTTTGGGCAAAAGGTTCTACCCTATGGGTATGAAATTGGCTTCATTCTTTACATTTCCATTCATACAGACTAAAGAAAATGTATGAGAAACGACAGAAGTATGCAAAAGAAAATTTATATAGGAACAAGCCAGAAATCACTAAAAAAGAGCAAGTTTGTTGATCATGTTTTTTTATGCTTTACAAAGCTAAACATCTGGATTTCTGTGATATATTGAACATTCACATTGCGATCTCTGATGATTTAAATATGTCAAGGAAGTCATTTAGCTGGCTTACATAAATGAGGTCTTGTGGAAATTGCAAAAATGATTTGTGATAGTCTTCAAAGCATAATTTAAAATGGGATGAAAATTATAAACAAACCACCATATGCCATAATTTTTCCAACAAGTCTGTTTATGAATTTATAGCCGTCCTGGAATTTCATTAGAACTGCATAATTTCTTGGTAATTTAAAACCCAATAAACCTAATAAATGTAGATGTTATAACATTTATATTAAAATTAATTACATCATATAACAGTATGATACAACTTCTATATTATAAATGTAATTTACATGTAAATGCTACACTGGAATGCTACAATTCTACATAAATATGTGACAATGGTATGAGAAACATTAATATATATGGCAGTGAATTTTTTCAGAAAAAATATTTATTATATTTATATATTTATATTTAGCAGGGTAAGTTAAAATCTAAACTACTTGCCTGACCAGACCAACAAAAAAATCTTTTTTTATGTTTTTACACTGATTCAAATTACATTCTGCACAGTGCAAACTTGATAAAGCTGCTTGTGTCATTACGAATGCATGACTGGTTACTTGAGCTGCAAGTTATCAATCCACTATAACATGTGGGTGGCATAAATCCCGTTTTCTGGAAGAACCAGAACACACAGGTTGACTAAGCCACAGAAAAACATGACACGCAGAGGGATCTCAAGCGTAAGACCTGAGATGAATGTTCAACAGTCACTCTTCCTTTAGCATCACAAAACTTAGTTTAATAATTTCTGACAATTCTGGCAGAACTTGACTGTAATAACCAGGAGTTAGCTCCTTTAAACAAATTAGATGAGTCTTGAAAAAGAGAAAAAAAAATAGTTTATATAAAGTTCATGATTGAAACGCAAACTTTATACTGTCAAGGCGAGAGCGGAAGACATCTATTAGGAAACCAAATCAGATAACATTAGTTTATTTTACAATCTTTTATCTCTAATGTCTCTCTGTGCCAGTCTCCAAAAAAATGACAGAGCAACTCAGATTAAACATACAGAATATTAGATGAAGAATCAAAGATATAAGCATCTGATGAGAATTTCATATCCTTATTTGAACAAATATATAAAAAGGGAACACTTTGATGTCAGATGCTTTCATTTCAGGCCCAGTTCTGCCAAGAAATATAACAACTTAAGAGCAATTTGGCATTCATTTTGAAATGCATTGCTTTGAACACTTATCCAACGAATTAGAAAATAATATTAACAGTCTATTAAGTTGGGTAAACTAAGTGCAAAAAAAAGCACAGTGTTTATAGCAGGGGGGTAAATTACATGTCATTGCTGTTTTAGTTATGAACGCATGTGTAAAAAATGTGATCCAGGGTACACGGTACATAATCACAGTCTGAAAACTGTCAAATGAGTGTATTAATATTCCTAAACAGCATGGGGTATGTTTGAAGCCGTACCTTCATTATTTCCTCCAGATGAGAGCTCTTCTTGGATGCAAACAAACTCGGGTGCAGGTAGCTTCCATCTCCATCATCATCATCATCATCGTCATTGTCAGAATTGTCTGACTTTGATTCTGTTCCAAAAGGGCCAATTGATTGGATTATTAACTGACTTCAGAAATGTTCAGATTTGTTCATTATTCTTAAAACAATTGATTAATTCAACTTGTTAAATTTACGATATCAGCCCTCTACGAACACCTTGGCAATTGAATCGCCATTGGCTAGTAAATTTTTTAGTTTACTCGCCAGACTGATAAATATAATATATATATATATATATATATATATATATGTTTGTTTGTAAAATGGCACAGTTTTATAAATATCTGAAAGTACACTCTTAACATCAGTCAGTCAAGCATTATATGATAATCAAGTATTATTTAATGGTAGAACTTTAGTA
>NW_015630024.1:2413687-2418984 GCF_001515625.1 Sinocyclocheilus rhinocerous
TGGCGAGTAAAATCTGAGAATTTATTAGCAATTGGCTAATATTAGACGTCATTTAGTCGCCCAGAGTGAAGATTTAGTCGCATATGCGAGTGGTTTACTCGCAATGTAGAGAGTTGGATATATACTACAAAATGACTGACAAAGTGACACAATATATACAACCATTCAAATGTTTGAGGTTTACAATTTTTTTAAATATTTTTGTTTTTAAAGGGGTCATATGACGTTGCTAAAAAAAACATTATGTTGTGTATTTGGTGTAATGAAATGTGTTTATGCGGTTTAAGGTTAAAAAAACACATTATTTTCCATATAATGTACATTATTGTTTCTCCTCTATGCCCCGCCATGCAGTAAAACGACTAACACTGTGAAATAATATTACAATTTAAAATAACTGTTTCAATTTTAATATATTTTAAAATGTAATTTATTCCTGTGACGCAAAGTTGAATTTTCAGCATCATTACTCCAGTTTTCAGTGTCACATGATCCTGCTGATATCATTGTAATATGCTGATTTGGTGCTCAAAAACATGTATTATCAGTGTTGAAAACAATTGTGCTGTTTAATATATGTTTGAGGAAACCAAGATACTTTTTTTCAGTATTTATTTGAATTTTTTGTAACAATGTGAAAGTCTTTACTTTGACTTTTGATAAATGTAATTTAATACATCTTTGCTAAACAAAAGTATTAATTTCTTTAAAACAAAAAAACAAACAAATCTACAGTACTGACCCCAAACTTTTGAATGGTAGTGTATTTTGAAGCAAAAATGGACATTTCATTTTTTCTAGCGAACTGAATTATAAAAAGTAGGTGTTCTATAACAGAGAAACTCACTATATGTTGACAAAATATTACAAAGACATTTTACAATAATCAAAGACCGATTCAAGTCAATCCAAAGTACAACATCTTTTCTAGAATTTCTAGAATCTATCATTTTTCTAGAGCATCTTCTTTTCTAGATTTCCTAGAATAGCGTTTGCCACAAAAATAATGTGCACAGAATTATGGGGAAATAAAGGAGGTCAAAATTTCATGTCAACCTAATAAACTGTAACACTTACCTTGTTGCTGGTCCTGTTTGCCCTCTGATGCCGGTGTGTACCTGCCCTCCTTCATAGCTCGTAAAATATGTTTGTAGTAAGGGTTCAGGTAGTGGTCGAACCGCAGGAAATCAAACTGGGAGTTCCCGGCCTGCTTTGCCTTCAGCACAATTTCAAATTGGGCCCCCTGCTTGCATACAAAGTTGGCGGTGCGCTCAATAATAGCGTGCGTCTTGGTGGTCGCAGGCTGAAATAGATGGCAAAGAAATGGGGTAAACAAGACTGAAATACTGATTAAGCTTATAAGAGAATATGCCATTTTAAAAAATAAAGATTAATTAGACAATTTGTATAGGGAAAAATGTGTATAGAACATTTATCATCAATGACTTCGGGCGCAGGATTTTCTTGCTACTGCAGTTCACACACAAACAATTTATGTGTGAGTGTGGGCTGGCATTCCATGAATCTAACCAGGGACGTCATTAATTCATTTCCAGCTACACATGCAGATTTAAAATAGTTAGTCACAAGTCTTTCAAGCTGCAGACAAAATCATATTCATGTGCCGAGCTGATTTATGGCGATGCTGTATTTTAAATGACAAATGGCACCAATAGTGCTCCAAATGACACATATCCTTCATTAGAAGGAAGCATGAATATTGCATGAGAAGAACTTTTCGAAGGGCTGCACTTTAGCTCCAATGTCCAGGTAAACAGAGAATCTATTGTATTCAAAGCCCCAGAGAGCCAAATAATGACTTGCTAATTTGAAGATAAACAACCCAACGTTTCTCTTCAAAATCAGATTTTTTTGTTGCTTCAAGCTATGTGCTGTACAATAAGCAAGGTAATCAGAGCAGCTGAAGATTAATAATTCAAAAGGCTCCTTCAAAGAACCTCACAGACTTGAAACTAATAGGGGGTTTCAAGTCTGAGAAAATGAAGGTTTCGACTAATCCTCCAACCTTGAGATGGATTTCACTCCCTCCACCCAAAAAAGTGCTGGTTGAGGTACGTTGCTGCAAGTGGCTCACTGGATGGTGAAAAAACAGGTTTGGAACAACTTGAGGGAGGGTAAATTTTCACAAATTTTTTTCACAAAATTGTCATTTTTTGAGTGAACCACCCCTTTAATTAATCTGCATATTTAATAGTGTGTGCTCATTTACCAGATTTTTAATCGCCATCTAACTCACTTAAAGTTAATATTTAGAAATAGTGTTAAATGTAATCTTTAGCAAATCTCCAAATAAATATCCATTTTCGTGCTGTTCAATATAATGCTGTGAAGCCTAAATTCACTTGTAGCATTTAAAACGTATGATTTAGCTTTAGTTCATCTTTAAAAACAGTTATATATAATCTTCAGTAAATCTCCAAATGAATATCCATTTTTATGCTGTACATTATGCATTATGTTGTGATGCCTAATTCACTTGCAGCATTTAAAAATGATTGATTTTAATTTAGTGCATTATTTGAATTTATTTAGACAAAATAGTATTGAATCTTTTAAAGGCCATAACATGAAAATAATTACTGTCTCATGGGTATCAACCAGAATTTTACTACTGGTGCATCCCTAAGTGAAACTGTGTAAAATGGGTAGACTTCATTATCTCCTCACCAGCTCTACATCCGGAGGGATGAGGAGGCCAGGGGGCGCCACAAACGGCTCCTCACTCTCTTCCTCCTGCTGCTCTTGATCTGAGAGAAGGGCAAAGGTGGGAAAAACAGAATGAACAGACAAAATCAGATTGGCAAAGGCAAAAGAATCACGAAGAATCAGAGTTTCAGGAGCAGGATGAGAAAAACACACACACACTGCAACTATGCAACTATGAAGCTTTCGTTAACTAAGGGCACTTTAAAAGAACCGGAGGCACTTTAAGTTTTATTTTGAGTTACTACAACTTTCTGAGACACAAGCCCTGTCAGCTCTGTTTACTGCTGATGCCTCTATGCACTCTTCCACCCTCTGCCTCCACGAATTGGCCAAGACAGGTAAAAACCAAATTAAAATTTGATGCTGAATTCAGTGTGAAGGGAAATGGGGGCAGAAGGTGGAAACACACTGCTGGTGCATTAATGGAGGAAATAATCAAATCTAGTAGTTACGTAGTGCCACATTAGTTGCTCTAATAAATCAAACAGCTCTTCTAAACCTATCCAACAAATAGTAAGATGTCACATGATACATTTTTTTTTACGCTGATGGTTACGATCAAATAATCTCGCTCAACATTTTTGGTCACAATCAACTCATCTCACATGGTCTCACAAAGCTTTGAGTAAATGGCATAAGGTCTGGTCTACACTGCAGATTATTTTGGCCAAGAGCCACCCACTTAGACAGAAATAGACCATCAGAACGTAAACAGACAAAACAGATTGGCAAGGCAAAAGAATCACGAAGAATCAGAGTTTCAGGAGCAGGATGAGAAAAACACACACACACTGCAACTATGCAACTATGAAGCTTTCGTTAACTAAGGGCACTTTTGGTCACAATCAAATCATCTCACATGGTCTCACAAAGCTTTGAGTAAATGGCATAAGGTCTGGTCTACACTGCAGATTATTTTGGCCAAGAGCCACCCACTTAGACAGAAATAGACCATCAGAACGTAAATGACTGACCACTGTTTGTTTTGTTTTTCAGTTATACAGAAAACACTAGAGAACAGGCTGAGAATTTATATTTTGCCCATCCAAAAGTAACAAGCATAGAATATTTCACAGAAATAATTCAGAAATAGGGTTGGGCAATATGGCCAAAAATAATTCTCACAATGCTTTTTCCATTTCATACAATATTTATCTTGGTATTCCTTTATGATTAACGGGGATGGAAATGCTTTCCACATTTATTAGACCTTGAGAATGAAAGTAAACATAACTTGTTCACACAAAGTATGATACCTTTTTAATTTAGGGCCCCATGAAATTCAGTTTTTTTATGGATTCTGTGTTTTATGATTTAATACAATTTATCATCAAAATGGTGTCTAATGAAATTCATTAATAAAACTTTAACAATTTAATTGATATTTTTTTATGGATTCTCTGTTTTATGATTTAATACAAATTTATCATCAAAATGGTGTCTAATGAAATTCATTAATAAAACTTTAACAATTTAATTGATCATTTAAAATGAATTGAAATCAGCATTTGAAAATATAAGAATTTACAACAAAACACTGTTTTTTTTTGTAAATAAGATGCTGCACAACATAACTTTGTAAATAATACATGAATTAAAAAATATATTTATTGCTGATATTCCTTAAAAATAATAGTATTATTATTACTTCTTTGAGAAGTACACTTTAGTATACAACAGTAATATATTTATCTTATAATTTATTCAAGTTAAACCAAACTTTTACGGTCTGTCTTGAAGATCTTTGAGTTTCAGTGTGTATTTGATGGTAGTTTTTCTCAAATGGAACGATGAAAAGCATGTGAAGCGACTCTCATAGCAGCTATATGAGGAATATTTTGAGATGGCAGATGCTGAAAAAATAATGATACACTGATACCACGTTTTCCAGAACGAGTCCGATACGATACTTTTATTTTTGGTACGTGCCAATACCGATATCTGTATTTTCATTGCATTTGTAATAAAAAAATTAAAAAATCGTATTAGCTGGCTTTATTTACTAACCAGATATAGGGCTGCACGATAAATCGCATGCGATATTTAACGCGCATCTTATCAGTAAAGCCGGTTCTGTAATCAGCGGTAAATCTCCATCACCTGCGTGCTTTCACATTGAGCAGCATTAACTACACAGAGCCGTTGTTCACTGACAGATATTTCCTTCAGTTAATTTCACACTTAATTGTGCCAGTTAAAATGTATTGTACAAGCCTTTGTTACTTTCACTGTTTATTTTATTGCTTTGTGGTAGGGCTGGGCGATATATCGAATATTAGCGATATTATCGCAATAATTTTGACGACGATGTAAAATTTGAAAATATCGTGAATATCAAATGTTTCAAATTCAAGCATAGTTTCCCAAAAGAATATGCCGAGTGTCCAAAAAAGGAGACAACATGTTATTGCGCACTCCGGACTGCTCTACACGCCTCTACTACGCGAGCTTTCATGAGTGCGGTTGCCAGATATCAATAGTTCAAATCCCCGAATCAGAGCTTCGCTGTTACAAGCATACATTTTCTGCCCAGTGTTTTGCTTATTTTAAGCAATCTGGCAACCATGCGC
>NW_015630024.1:2419014-2423147 GCF_001515625.1 Sinocyclocheilus rhinocerous
GAGAGAGAGAGAGAGAGAGAGAGAGACGGGGTCACATCACAGTGGAGTCAGCTGTCTTAACCGTGGCTTGTGTACTGCAAACGCATACCAGCTTCATCACTGTGTCTGTCACGCGACTCTGTTGCCCTTTCGGGCTTTAACTGATGGTAAAACTAACGACATTTTTAACTGTCTTGATATTTACTTTGAAAGCTGACGCTCGCGATTATGGTAAGGGGCGTTACATTTCCGACGAGTGCTTGTGGTGTTCGGCCAATCAGAATGCACTGGGTCAGCTGGCCAATCAGAGCAGACTGCACTTGTCAAAGGAGGGGGCTTTGTTGAAAACGACGTGTTTGAGAGAGGCGAGGCATAGAGGACCTACAATAATGTACAGTATTTGAAAAATAATGTGTTTTTTTGAACATTAAAGCATGTCAACATATTCTGTTACACCAAATACACAAAATAATGATCTTTAAAATAGCATCATATGACCCCTTTAATAAATAAATTATGTTATTTTTGTTTTCTTTGCTCTCAAAAAGTATTCTTGTAGCTTCGCAGAACTGAAGTTGAGCCACTGATGTCACATGGACTGTTTTACCGATGTCCTTACTACGTTTCTGGACCTGGGAACATTACAGTTGCGTTGCTGTCCATGCAGGGTCTGAGAGCTCTCACATTTAATCAAAAATATCTTAATTTGTGTTCCGAAGATGAACGAAGGTCTTACGGGTTTGGAACAAAATAAGAGTAATTAATGACAGAATTTTCATTTTGGGGTGAACTAACCCTTTAACTTTAAGGGTTTCTTGCAACTAGGCACTGGTACCTTGTAAACATGACTTTATTTCCAGATGGAATGATAAATTTTTTTTTTTTTAAATGCGTGCCCTTATTCTTGAAAGTCGTCTAAAGCCAGCCAATCAGATCAGAGCTCGCCACAGCCAGAAAGAACTTTGGGGCATGACGTCCGATGCTGATGATTGTGAATGCGCTTCCTCTGATGCTGAAGGGGAAAGAAAAGTGTCTGGACTTCATCACAGTCACTGTAAGAAAAAGACATCAATGCCACTAGTTGATTCTGTGTGTGTGTGTGTGTGCGTGTGTGTGCAGTGAGTGGGTGGATAAAGACTATGCACCGTGGGCCAAGTCTTGTTCTCTGTAGAGTGCTGGTGCGAGCAGGTGTGAATGAGGAGTACAAAAGCATTGAGGGTGATTACTGTTTGTTTTAGAAACTCATTTGTCACCGAATTTCTGCTTGAGACGAGCTCTGAGGACTCAAACTAATTCCAGGCTCCTGTATTTATAAAGCAATCAGCCATGGAGTGTGATGTTTTTGCTAAAACCCTGTAGTGGTGAACCGCTGGACCTCGCTGGTCATTAACAGTCTCTGCATATCCACGGCTTGCCTTGCTCAGTCTTTAAAAAAACTTTGAGCTTTTCAGTGCCTTGAGGCTCAAAAACTATACTTATTTGACCTAAGGGAAATGGCCTCTTTTCATCCCAGAGTATTTTGAAGTTTGTAGGCTAAAGTATGCACAGAAACTTGTCTCAGAAACTGAATCTTCTCAGGCAGACTTACAAGCAGTGTTAATTTTGTTGACGAATAATTTTCATCAACGACATTTTTTTCACCGATGACAACGAGACGATAACAAATTAAAACTCTTTTTGAATGACAAAAACTATGATGTAAATCTATTGACATTTTCCTCAACGAATAAAAACGAGACAAAAAAGTTAGGGAGGGACGATTTAGGAAGAGATTCATTCAGAACGAATCTGCTGCGTGGTTTGGAGGTTAGATGCGTACATATGAACCGGCGGGACATAAGCTAACATACACTTGCTGCACGTCGCATAAAACGTTCAAAAATGTCAATCAATGGGAGTAAGAGAAGAGCAGACATATGGATAAATCTGACGACGCAAGAGAGAACTCAATTCGGTCCGGTTTTCTGAGCGCAGACACTGAAGCATACACACACAGAAAGCGCGTCTCACAGCGCGCGAGTACTCTTTCGCGTTGCATGAACGGAGAATTACACACAAAATTATGTTGAACTGTCCGTTTTGACGAGTATTCACGTAAACACAGTTGCTTACGTCTTAAGTGAACGTAAACAGTAGGGAGAACGTGTATCAGTACATTGCATCAATTGCAGCTGTGCATTCGGTTTTAAAGGGATAGCAGCCTAATTTAGTTGCTATTGTCCGAGTCATTGATGTTAATCAAGCAACAAAAGAAAGACAGAAAATCACGCACTGCTCTTGACTGAAAATTTACTGTAGATTTAGTCGACTAAAATCTTATGATATTTAGTCGACTAAAACTAAAAACAATTCAGATGACTAAAATATGACTAAAACTAAATGGCATTTTAGTCAAAAGACTATGACTAAAACTAAATCAGAATTTGCTGTCAAAATTAACACTGCTTACAAGCAGCATTTCAAAGTAAGAATGTGTTTTCTGAAGTTGTGTGTTTTCTAGACTTGTACGGATCCCACCTGCTTCTTTGCTGGCCTCATCTTCCTCAGTGGGCTGGGAGGGGTCATAGTAGTCAGCGCTGTAACGGAAGGCCACTGCGTTATAGGTGCCTTCATCGGCCAAAGCTTCGCTCAGCCTTTTATACTCCTCCTCTGCAAACAGAAAGAAAGATTCACAGGAAAAATTCACATTAATAAAAAGAACTTCACTTCTGAAATAACTGCAGTGCTCATCGTCCTCAAACCTTCTCTTTCTATTCTTCTTCACAGCAGATTCACAAGTTTCAAACATTGTAAAGTTGGCTGTTGGATTAATGGACTTATGTTGGAAAATATAATGGTCGTTTTAAAACTGCTCCAACTAACAATAAAAGGGTTTAAAAAACTGATTAAACAAATCATTACTGAACTAGCCTAATTCAGATAGAAATGCTCAACTTTAAAAAATATTTTTATATCCTTAGGTGAGGTTTTTTTGTTTGTTTTACATACACCTTTCAAAAGTTTGGTCCTTTTTTTAATGTTTTTGAAAGCCTCTTACATTCACCAAGGCTGAATTTATTTGATCAAAAACACATTCTGTGATGACAAAGCTGAATTTTCAGCAGCTATTACTCCAGTCTAAAGTGTCTAATATGTTCATTTGGTGGTCAAGTAACATTTTTCTCATAAAAGTTTTTTCAGGATTCTTTGATGATTGCAGTGTTCAGAAGAACAGCATTTGTCTGAAATAGAAATCTTTTGTAACTATAATATTTAGATTTCTCTTTCTTACTTATAGATAATCTATAGCAAAAATGCAGCACAAAAACTGTATTAATTCTACACTAAAACTGAAAAACTGGAACTGAAACCCTCATATATTCACACACCAATCCACACATCCAAACAGCCACAGGGAGTTCTCATCTTTAATGATCTCACTACAGAATCACAACTACTACATCTGCAATAGAGCACAAAGACAGACCAATATTAAACAATCACAATGCTTTATTGCAGTTTATAGGATGTTAATGTAGACAGATTGATAAAAGTTTAATGAGGTTAGGTCTCCCCCTGAAGGGCGAATCCACATGATGACTACAGAGATAATGACTATGGTGTACTGACACTATCAGCAAAGGACATCATAATTCATTCCCACTTACTGCGCACCTCTGTTTAAAGATTGTTCAACTGCAAATTGAGCCGATGAGCATAATTTTGGACTTTTTTAACCTGTTGATGCATATACGGAGTTATAAGAATGTGACATACTGATTTATCTCCATTTGATTCATCAGAATATTTCTAGGACTAAGAAGTTACGAAACAGCATTCTGAAAACAAAAGTTAAAACCCAATAGTTCCAGCTCTAAAAAGTTATTTGGATGAGCCGTGATTGATGCCCTTGTAAAATATTTCATACACACAAACAATATTTTTGAATGATATTTCAGTGCATCCAAAACAATACATCACTTATTGCTTTCTTAGAACACATATGTGACCCTGGACCACAAAATCAGTCTTAAGTCGCTGGGGTATATTTGTAGCAATAGCCAAAAATACATTGTATGGGTCAAAATTATTGATTTTCCTTTTATGCCAAAAAGCATTAGGATATTAAGTAAAGATCATGTTCCATGAAGATATTTTGTAAATTTCCTACTGTA
>NW_015630024.1:2423338-2426163 GCF_001515625.1 Sinocyclocheilus rhinocerous
TAAGAACTTCATTTGGACAACTTTAAAGGCGATTTTCTCAAGATTTTGATTTGTTTGCACCCTCAGATTCCATATTTTCAAATAGTTGTATCTCGGCCTAATCTTGTCCTTTCCTAACAAACCATACATCAATTGAAAGCTTATTTATTCAGATTTCAGAGTATGTATAAATATCAATTATGAAAAATTGACCCTTATGACTGGTTTTGTGGTCCTGGGTCACATTTTTGATAATATCTTGTGTTAATCAGGTCTGGCGTTACATAAATGTGCTTCAATGAATAAAACAGTTTAATTGCTGGGTGTAGTCAAGGGACAAACGTCATTCTGAACAACATTCTTAAACAAACATTTCAGAACAAGTTTTAACCGACACATCTACATCAATAATAACATCTAACATGGTAGCCAGTCTGGTGGCCTAGTATAAACCAACAGCAACAACACTTTCACATTCAATGGACTAAACTTATTTGTTTTATACCAAAATAAACTCAGCCATGTCAGTTTTACGCCCTTCACAGTATACAAAACAATTACAAGTACCTTTCACTATTCTGGAAATTTTATTAAATCACAAATATATCAGAGGAAAGCACTCAAAGCCTGAGAGATGAAAATGCTTCTATTTTACATTTTTCTAATTGAATAGGTTAGCAGACGTTAACAGAACATTAACTCTTTCCCGCAATTGACAAGATATCTCGTCAATTAAGAGACAACGCTTCCCCGCCAAAGACGAGTTTTAACGGCAATCCGTGTTCTAGGTGTATTAAGCCCAATTTATACTTCTGCGTCGAACCTACGCCGTAGCTTACGCATAGACGCACACCCATACGCCGTAGCCTGACGTGCACCTCTCCAAAAATCTAACAGCGCGTCAATTCTACGCAGACCGCAAGCGCTGTGATTGGTCTGCAAGAACCCCTCCCTCCATATGTGCAGAAGTATAAATCAGCCTTTACGCTAAGAAAAGCCCTAGCGCATGCCCAGAATGATTTACGGGACTTCCGGGTGCGAAATACAAAGACAAAGAAAATGTAGATCATATCACATATAAAAACGAAGAGGTATACAGCTGAACAGGCACTGGAGGTGTTGATGGACTCGGACTCCGATCACTCATGTTTTGACCATTTTGAATCTGATCGGGATGAAGTAGTGACTGAGGGAGATGCCCATCTATCTATCTATCTATCTATCTCTCTCTCTCTCTCTATATATATATATATATATTATTTGTACATGAACATACAACAGTATATTTTGTAATATTTGTTTAATGACATATTTTTTTTATGACTGAAGGCCAATATCAATGATACCTATACTGATTTCTCTATACAATTGCCCCCCCCCAATATTTAACCATTGACTATAGCCATTCAACATTACAGTATAACTGAGAGCGATCAATTTTAACATGTATTAGACTTTAAAAAATAACTTCTAATTTAAGTGAACTTAAAACAATCTTCACATAAACCCATTATAATAAATGTCATATTTACCTGTGCCCTTCAGCAGAAATATACAGAAATTGAAATTGAAGTTATTAAACACTAAATTCTAAATTAAATATAGATGAATCCTTAAAGCTAGTGCTGTCGCGATAAACGCAATATCACAATACCGCGCTATTGACAAGCAAACCGCAGAGGAATGCAAGAACCGGCTCCGTAGATTTGCACTTAAAAAGCCTAAACAGACAGTGAATGAGAGAGATATCAACTGAGTGCGTGCGATTACTTGCGTCTGTCCTCCATGCCGAGTCATATATATTTGTGAAAATAGTTTGTCATGTCCAAGGAAAACGAAATCTCTGTCTTCGCATCGACGCATAGCTGGTCAGCTGAGCCTTCTAAAGTGGCGCTCAAAGTTAAAATAAAAATACTAAAAAGTGATTGTTTCAAATAAAGCATAGTAAATAAATAAATAATGTTGCACCCAAATGTATCCTAAACCAGCAAAAACCACATGCCACTTGAGCCAAAATTAAAACTGACAAAAAAAAAAAGTAAAAAACTAGGACTAAAAGATGTGTAAAAATCAATGCTGCACTCGAGCTGACATGAACTTCACACATTTGAATAATGCATGAAAATTGACTGAGCTGATAGATCAATGTGCATTTACCTTGCCTGGCCTCCTCCTCCAGTAGATCAGTGTGCATGGCCAGGTACCTCTCCTCATCACACAGAGCCTCTATCCTCGCCTCCTCCTCGGACAGCTGGTAATCATGATTCCACGAGCCTGCGTCATATTCCGAAAGATCGTGTAAATGACCGCGGCCATCGTACCTGCAAAACGAATCACGTGGTTAAAGGCGAGAGGAAATTAACATTGGATTACATACAAGAAATACTCACCACACTGAAGAACCCTAAAAGTAAAGCCGTTTTTATGTTCACATATATGCTTTTCTTTCAAAATGCTACTTTGCTTACAAGGTTTGCATGAGGAGGTGCGAAAAAAGCAGACGGCCTATGTGATGCACTCCAGATGGTATACGGGTCAAGAGATGAGTGCACTTGCATGATAAACTTACTAAATCCATTGAATTCTTCACTAAAACCATAAAAAGACGCAACAGGCCTGAGTAAAGAATGAATAAAAAAATTTAAATAGAAAAACGCAAACAACAACTCTCCTCTTACCTTACACGGTTCAACAAACCATTCCAACTTTTTGAGACTTTTTGAGACAACTGCCATCATCATTCCTAAATATACTGTAAAAGAAGTACATCCACACAAGCCCGAGCACATAAATACCTATCCGTAAGAACCCATATGGAGGAAATTTTCCTGCGCTCGCTCCTGTAT
>NW_015630025.1:0-2232 GCF_001515625.1 Sinocyclocheilus rhinocerous
TGATTATTACGTTTTAAATATGGTTATTTTTCTTACAAAAACGATCGATTCGCTACAGGCCTTTGTTCACCCTTCATTTCACTTCTTTTGGACTGATGAACTGCAACACCCACTGAGTGGCATTAGACAGCTTGGAAGATCAAAGACAATTTTTTATATAACTCCGACTGGATTCGTCTGAAAGAAGAAAGTCATATACACCTAGGATGCCTTGAGGGTGAGTAATTCATGGGCTAATTTAAATTTTTGGGTGAACTAACCCTTTAACAATACAGAATTTAAAGCAACTGTATGTCCGTTTTTTTACCTTCAAATGTAAGTTTAAAAACCATGTTGATGGTTCACCGACATCTCATAAAGCGAACGGCTTCTGTTTCTTTCCCCAATGTCTGTTTTGGGAGTGTGTAAGTTTGGTGAGCGGGTACGAAATTCCACAAAAAGGAGATTGCTTTACGGCAGCAACAAATGCATGGCTGTTTCTCACAATTGCAAATTATGAATTCGTCATTGTAAATTTGTAATTCTAACACTTTTTCTCAAAATTGCAGTTATAAATTAATTGCTCGAGTTTACATTTTGCGATTCTGACATTCTGAGTTTGAGTTTACATTTCATTATTTTATTATTTTTTACTTGTTTCATCTCATAATTCATGTTTTTTCATAATTGTGACTTTGTAACTTGTATTTAAGCATATAAACGTGCAATTCTGAGATATATAGAATTCTATAAAAATATTATTGTGCTATTAAAAGCCACAATAATATTATTTATTTAAAAAAAAAAAAGTATGCTGTGGCGGAAATAAGATTTCATACTGTCAGATTGGTCAGGATTATCAAATAAACTGAATCATTTGATTAATAGCACTACATTCTTAAGCTTTTCAAGTGAATCACCCTATGAATGCTTTCTTTTTTTATATTTATTTTAATGCTATTTAATGATTTGTTAATTGCATTTAAGATATAATTTCAATAAGACATTTGGTTTTGGGGTTTGTAAAAGCTGTTTTTGTTGTAGTTACACAGTTTTGACCAACAGGCGTCGCCAGCGTGTGGCGTTTCGAACGCTTCGAAACAGTGAATCATGTTGATGCTTCGAAAAGGTTCGTTTCTGCAATCGTTATCGTCAACGGTCTTCAACCCTTGAAAATAAAAGTTCGGATTAGCTTGAAGAAATTATAACATATATTACTATTGTACAGTAAAACGTACCTCTCAAAATAATAATAATAACAACAATAATAATACAGTTAATAAAAAAAAAAAACATTTTTAAAAAGAATATTAGCCTACATTAATTTCCATCCATGTTTTCCAAAAATACATTTATATAGAAAATAAATAAATAGAGCATGTCATTTTAAAAATAAAGTTGTTTAAACTTTTCAAATATTTAATGACAGCTCAGAGGCAATGCAGATGTATCAAACGTGAGTGTCAAAATAAAGGTGCATCTTAAAAAATACTGTAGCCTATATGTTTTTTTACATGTTGCATCAATACATCATATTGTTTGTCATTTAACGGATACATTGATCCATATCGAGGTATTGTTACACCCCTACTGTTGTTTGCTAATCAGTTATATTAACATCAAAGCTGTGCAATATATAAAAATATATAAAATATGTAAAGTTGTACCAGAGCTGAATTTGTGTATATTATACAAACAGAATGAAGTACCAGGGATTGTGTCCACCTGTACCGCGCACTGAGGAAGACTTCGACCCTGGTGCGAAGTTCCACATCCCAGCTAATGTGCCCTACGTCAGGTAGACAATAAAATATATCACTAATGTGGAAAGATCTTGCATCTATCATGTTACACAACTCATGTAATCAAATAAGCCTTTGGATTGACCATTTATTTGGTTTGGCTCCAAAAGGTACTTTGTGAGTTTTGTAATCCAGTTCCAGTTCCACAAAGCCCTGTGTGAAGCCGCCGGTCAGCCAGCTCCGCTCCACAACTGTGACATCTACCAGTCCAAAGAAGCAGGGAAACTCCTGGGGTCAGTAAATGACTGAGAACTGTTTCCAGTTTTTACAAGCACTGGGAGCAATAAAGTAGTAAGATTTTATAGTCTCATCATTTTTGCTCGCGAGTAAAAGAGCTCTACTCCCTCCTCCTCAGTGATGTGATGAAGATGGGCTTCAGTAAACCCTGGCCCGAAGCCATGACTTTGATTACTGGCCAGCCCAAAATGTCAGTCCAGCCTCTGATGGAGGA
>NW_015630025.1:20168-28240 GCF_001515625.1 Sinocyclocheilus rhinocerous
TATATGTTTTTTTACATGTTGCATCAATACATCATATTGTTTGTCATTTAACGGATACATTGATCCATATCGAGGTATTGTTACACCCCTACTGTTGTTTGCTAATCAGTTATATTAACATCAAAGCTGTGCAATATATAAAAATATATAAAATATGTAAAGTTGTACCAGAGCTGAATTTGTGTATATTATACAAACAGAATGAAGTACCAGGGATTGTGTCCACCTGTACCGCGCACTGAGGAAGACTTCGACCCTGGTGCGAAGTTCCACATCCCAGCTAATGTGCCCTACGTCAGGTACACAACAAAACAATATATCACTAATGTGGAAAGATCTTGCATCTATCATGTTACACAACTCGTGTAATCAAATAAGCCTTTGGATTGACCGTTTATTTGGTTTGGCTCCAAAAGGTACTTTGTGAGTTTTGTAATCCAGTTCCAGTTCCACAAAGCCCTGTGTGAAGCAGCCGGTCAGCCAGCTCCACTCCACAACTGTGACATCTACCAGTCCAAAGAAGCAGGGAAACTCCTGGGGTCAGTAAATGACTGAGAACTGTTTCCAGTTTTTACAAGCACTGGGAGCAATAAAGTAGTAAGATTTTATAGTCTCATCATTTTTGCTCGCGAGTAAAAGATCTCTACTCCCTCCTCCTCAGTGATGTGATGAAGATGGGCTTCAGTAAACCCTGGCCCGAAGCCATGACTTTGATTACTGGCCAGCCCAAAATGTCAGTCCAGCCTCTGATGGAGTATTTCCAACCGCTCATCGAGTGGCTTGAAGAGGAGAACAAAAAGAACGGTGACGTCCTGGGATGGCCAGAGTACGATTGGACGCCTTACAAAAGTAAGCTTGGAGTTCATGAATCGACACTCAAATGTTGGTTTACCACTCAATTTCCTGTGTTTTACTGAAACATAAATGTACTTCAGCTGGGAAACTTGGATGGATTTCAGTCAAATTAATTGGAGCAGAGTAAAATTTGAATGTTAGTAAACCAATCCCAACGACTTTCCAAGAAGCTCCAACTCAATTGTAAACCACTGGATTTGGGTGATTATTCAAATACGGCAAGTTTCTTTTCTGGAAATTTTTTTCCCAGAATATTCTATATATATACAGTGGGTACGGAAAGTATTCAGACCCCCTTAAATTTTTCACTCTTTGTTCCTTACCCATACTTTTTAACTTCTCTTCTATAGTTTATTTATAACATTTATATAAAACATTTATAAAAAGATGTCATAACACAGAGATCAAATTTTCAATTAACGTATAAACATAAGTATATGTTTATGTGCAATTTTATTATTTATAACAGAATCTCTGCCCCCAATACTGCTGTCATTACTTTCATCTCACCAATAATTTGTATAATATAATATAAATTCATAAAATACATTTGTAAAAAATATGTCTTTAAGAACTTCATAAGGATCACATTTTCACTTAAACGTGGTACTGTATATGTACAATTTTATTATTTATAACAACAGAATCTGTCCCCGTATTGCTGTCATTACCATCACACAAGACTTTGTATAATAATATAAAATACAATTTAAAAAAACTTAATAAAGAGTTTTCAACCAACTTACTGTATATGTACAATTTGTGATATTTATAAAATAATCTGTCCCCAATACTGATCACACCAAGAATTTGAGTATCATTCCATTCTGTTCTATTCTACATATGATGGAAATGACAAGTGACAGGGTCAGAAATGTCATTAATATTAAGATTTTAAACTTCATTTGAGGTTTACTATAGTGTATATATAAGGTTAATTATAGTATATATTTATTCAGAAACAATCTTTTTTTCCCCTGTAATTCGTAGTTACTTGTCTGCTAAGTAACATCATGTGTTAACATGCACAAAAGTAAAACTACCATCAATAACAAAAATCCAGACCATAGCACTTTTTAACACTAGTACAAGTGCTCACACACTTCTCACCTGTTTGTTTCAGTCGCTTCAGTGATGGAAGAGAAGCCGAAAGCAGTCAGTTTCCTGGGTTTGAGTGTGGATGAGGCAGGTGCTGTGGCGGGACAGTGGATTCTCCTGGTTCTGAGCATCGTCTTCCTGCTTGGCATCATCTATTTAGTCTACAGATACAGGAAGACTAAACGCTTACAGGACAAATCAATGTCTCAGATGGAGCTCAAGTAAAATCCTTTAAATAGGAATACATTCTATTCTTACCATGCAGTCATTACTTTTTGACAAAAACCACCTCTTTTTGAATGTATATTTATAAGACTAAACGCTTACAAGACAAATCGATGTCTCAGATGGAGCTTAAGTAAAGGAACACATTCTATTCTTACCATGCAGTCATTACTTTTTGACAAAAACCACCTCTTTTTGAATGTATATTTATTATTTTTGGTCAAATTTGTTTGACTATGCAATGAAAGGTAACTTGTAATTTATTTGTAAAATTTAAATGTTTGACTGCTGTTTTCAATTATTTGTATAGTCTTAGCTGTATGCATTTCTGATTGATTTTACTGGTAAACCTTTATAGAATATAAAGAATAATACAGACGTTCTGGCTTTGTGTATTGTCTGAGTGCAGGAACATTTCATAAAAATGAGCCTTCAATTAAAAAAAAAAAAATTTTATCTTAAAAAAAAGACCTTACAGACCATCATGTTTTTTTTTCTGTGTGGACATACAGTATATTTTCTCAACTCTATACCCAGGTCTGAGGTATACAAGCATTTGCTCAGAACGTAATGAACTCTAGTGTTTCAGTATCCAACTCCCCTCTAAAAACTAAACGAGTCAACCAATGTGGGCTTCTTTCTGACAATCCACTCCAATCCACCACTTGATTATATTAAACTTCACTAAAATATAAAACTTCAAGCAATTAACCATGTGATCATTTTCAGTATTCCCGAACGTGGACTGATCTGAGCTGAACTGAATTGAAATCTGCAACAGTCCTTGTGGCTTGGCAGTACATGTACATCTTTTTAATAGAAAATATAGCATTTGTTCAAGCATAAAAGCAACATTCTTCACTAGTTTCTAGTAGCTGCTGTTCTGCAAAAAAGAGTAAACACAATACTATTTGAGTAGACGGTAAAACAAAAATAAAGAATGAAAATGTGAAATAGACAAGAACAGAGTGACTTGCGTCAAATTACACCACAAAATCATACAAAAAAATCAATATTGAGTCGTCAAACAATAGGTGAAGTTTGGGTCAGGACTATATATTGACTGCATCAGCTTTGATTTTTGCTCATACAATGCGAATGTTTTTTTTTCCGCATTGCAGTAATGAGAATTTAATTGTGCTTAATTGTTGTAAAATTGCTTCACAATGTAAAAAAAGTCCTAAATTAAACTGTTATTCAAACTGTTTATATATATATATATATATATATAGAGAGAGAGAGAGAGAGAGAGAGAGAGAGAGAGAGATTCACCTTACTTTTTGACAAAAACCACCTCTTTTTGAATGTATATTTATTATTTTTGGTCAAATTTGTTTGACTATGCAATGAAAGGTAACTTGTAATTTATTTGTAAAATTTAAATGTTTGACTGCTGTTTTCAATTATTTGTATAGTCTTAGCTGTATGCATTTCTGATTGATTTTACTGGTAAACCTTTATAGAATATAAAGAATAATACAGACGTTCTGGCTTTGTGTATTGTCTGAGTGCAGGAACATTTCATAAAAATGAGCCTTCAATTAAAAAAAAAAAAATTTTATCTTAAAAAAAAGACCTTACAGACCATCATGTTTTTTTTTCTGTGTGGACATACAGTATATTTTCTCAACTCTATACCCAGGTCTGAGGTATACAAGCATTTGCTCAGAACGTAATGAACTCTAGTGTTTCAGTATCCAACTCCCCTCTAAAAACTAAACGAGTCAACCAATGTGGGCTTCTTTCTGACAATCCACTCCAATCCACCACTTGATTATATTAAACTTCACTAAAATATAAAACTTCAAGCAATTAACCATGTGATCATTTTCAGTATTCCCGAACGTGGACTGATCTGAGCTGAACTGAATTGAAATCTGCAACAGTCCTTGTGGCTTGGCAGTACATGTACATCTTTTTAATAGAAAATATAGCATTTGTTCAAGCATAAAAGCAACATTCTTCACTAGTTTCTAGTAGCTGCTGTTCTGCAAAAAAGAGTAAACACAATACTATTTGAGTAGACGGTAAAACAAAAATAAAGAATGAAAATGTGAAATAGACAAGAACAGAGTGACTTGCGTCAAATTACACCACAAAATCATACAAAAAAATCAATATTGAGTCGTCAAACAATAGGTGAAGTTTGGGTCAGGACTATATATTGACTGCATCAGCTTTGATTTTTGCTCATACAATGCGAATGTTTTTTTTTCCGCATTGCAGTAATGAGAATTTAATTGTGCTTAATTGTTGTAAAATTGCTTCACAATGTAAAAAAAGTCCTAAATTAAACTGTTATTCAAACTGTTTATATATATATATATATATATATAGAGAGAGAGAGAGAGAGAGAGAGAGAGCGAGAGAGATTCACCCAACTAATGCTGACAGGAACATGATGGTTTGGGCAAACATTTTATACACTTAAACACTGTAGTCTTCCTCCATGGGAGGAAGTAGCTGGAAAAAAAATGGAGCAGTTCTTATGCAGTGTTACAAAATAAGCGTCCAAAGACAAAGCAACTGGAACTTGAAAATCGAGTATTTCCTCAGTGCTGTTTGATCAGAACTGGTTTCAAATCAGTTATAGCATGATGGGAAAGATCTCCTTATCTCAATGAGTAAAATGACCCAAGGCTCTGGAAAGGGGAACTATTATAGTGACATTAAAAAAATATTACAATGGAATGAAATTTAAAATGCAATGAAACACACAAAGCAAGATTTAAAGATTTCAAACTAGGAAAATAAATCAGTTGCTCATTACTAAGTCAAGGACGTCCCAGACAATACTCTGGCTTCGTTGAAAGCGGTTTAATGGTCTACAAACCACGATATTGCACACAGACCAACAAACATTTCGAAACGTTCTCACTGCGTGATTGGCGGCTCCAAACGCCAGTGTCTGCTGAGTTGAGACGGGGTTAATAAAAGACATCCTCCAATCATCACGCTCCCCAGGCTCTGGACGGAGAGAGGTGAAGAGGTCAGTAGTAATATTCATGCATTTCTGTCCAGTTGGTGACCCAGAGTTTCTTGCTCAGTTCTTGCTCGGGCTGAAAGGCCAAGTTATAGCGTTCCTCTTTGCGTACTTTCACTCCATGGTACTTTGGCATTATCCTGTAGTAAACGGTCCTTTTGAAGAAACCGCACTGCTCGAGACAGACAGAGAATCAAAGAAACGTTTCAGGTAAGAGTGACGGATATGCTTTGTAATGAAAATGTAAAAGTAAATAAAAGTAATTAGATTTTAAATGTTAGCATTTATTCACCCTCAAGACAAGCCTGTATTATTTCTTCTTTCGCAAAAAGCTCCATAAAAGCATCGTAAAAGAAGTTCATATGACTTGTGCTATATATTTCAAGTCTTCTGAAGCCATTTGATACATTTTACAGCTAGATTTTCTCATGTTGTTTTTTCAAACTTGCTGCATTGTGATTGGTCATGTGACGAATGAGAAAAGCTGTTTACTAGCAAATTTTATGATTCTTTTATGATGCTTTTTGACATTTTTGGAGCTTTGCAGTATCAATCTAAATCCACTTTTCTTGAAAAACAGCAGCATGGAAATCTGTTCTTCTCCGGATCTGTTCTTCATGGAAACAGATCCGGAGAGATTTAGCATTACAACACTTGCTCACAGTGAATGGGTGCCGTCAGAAAGAAACAAATCACGTTTTAACATTAAACTGTCGTTTATAATGTATAATAATGCTTCCTCCAGTGAAAAAGTCCATCCCCTGTTGTCCTCTCACATCAAAATCCACTAACATATTTGTTCTGGCTTTTAAACATTGCTTGATCTCTGCATATTTCTCTCCTGATTCAGAGAAATGGCTTTTTCACTGGATAAAGCAATATTATGGATAGAGGATTCATGTTTTAGCCAGTTTGAAGTGGATGGATTTGTTTATTACAAACACGCAGTCTTTCACTAAACGTTAATTGATGGACTCAATTCATGTGGATTATTGTGATGTTTTTATCAGCTGTTTGTACACTCATTCTGACGGCACCCATTCACTGCAGAGGATCCATTGGTGAGCAAGTGATGTAATGCTAAATTTCTCCAAACCTGATAAAGAAACAAACTCACCTACATCTTGGATGGCCTGAGGGTGAGTAAATGTCGGGCAAATTTTCATTTTTTGGTGAACTATTCCTTAAAGCACTGTATAAATGCATAGACATTATTAAAGAATGGGGAAAAAACTGAATCTTCATGCTTCAATTAGGATTCATTGAAATTAGTGTACACAAAAAATGTAAAAATATTTAATTAGTGGAAAAAGTGCATTGAGATTCCCATTTGAGCTCTACGTCTCTGGGAATATTAAGGGTTATTGAGCAAGACAGAGAGAATGAGAAATGAAAAGATTGTTATTTGACTCTGGCAGGGAAGGAATTACGGAGGTAAGCCAGAAAAAAGATTTGTGAAGTGAAAAGTCCGAAAAAGCGTATGGTAACTAGAGAGATCTCCAGGGTCTGCTTTACCGAAGGGCCCTAACAGTGCTGCCATAGCGTAGGCTCAGTATTCCTCCGTCAGCCTCTCTGTCTCAGAGGGCTGGATCTTTATTTCTGCTTTCTGGGATTTGGCCTCATACATCTCCCTCCTGCTGGCCCGTCGGAAGAAACCGCACTGTGGAGGAGGGGCGGAGCCCAAGGCGGGACATTTATTACTGATTTAAATAACAAGAGGCAGTGACATTTCACATCAAGGGTGCACTGGGTCAAATTGAATTTCATGGACTGCAAGCATGTGGTTTAAATCTGTCCTTTCATTTGCGTTTATTAACCATCCCTGGTTAAGTTATAGTTTATAAATAAATGTTTTAGGAAAAGTGCCTAAAAGTGGGTGGTGTAACCAAAATCCAATATCACGCTATGAGTAATTTTATGTAATGGTACTATTCAAAAGTTTGGGGTTAGAATTATTTTTTTTTATTCAGCAAGAATACGTTCAAATCAAAAGTGACAAAAGATTTCCATTAAAAAAAAAAAATGCTGTTCTTTTGAACATTGTTCATCAAATAATCCTGAAATTATTTTTTGGAGCAACAAATCAGCAAATTAGAATTATTTCTGAATGATCACGTGACACTGAAGACTGGAGTAATGATGCTGATAATTCAGCTTTGCATCACAGGAATAAACTTAATCTTTTCATTTCGTTTCATTATTTTCTCTTTTGTTTGGATGGATGCAAACCACAACATAAAATTATTTATAACAAAAAAATCTGGCATCAGTGAAAAAACAAAAACAAAGCTTAACCCAACATTATGCAACACTTGACTTAAAAACAAAATAAAACCAATATTATAAAATGTTGAACGTAAAATAGCTGATGTATACACACGTGACCCCACATCAGTTGAATTTGATGGTAAACTTTAATATAATAAATAACTGGGACACGTCCTGATCTGTATCTGCACATACATGTGTACTACCGTATGCTGGTCTAGCAGAATTTCTCAGGTGACACATTTCTACTATCGTAACACTTCCCAGCCCAATTGTGACCTGGATTTCAGATCATTCTAAATGATGGGCAAACTTTTTTGAAAAGTTAGAATTTTGATCTTGATGGGATGTTGACCAAATATAAAAGCGCAAATACCTTCCACAGAATGAGACTGATGATGCCTAATAACAGTATCCCTGCAACCGCTGCAACAATGATGATCCAGAGAGGAACTTCATACGGCGTCTCCTCTCCCAGCACTGGATCAATGTTTACTGAAAACTACAGACAATTCAATCAGATCAAACACCATCAGCTCCTTCATGTCAAAATTAATAAGCAATGACTTATATTTTGCACTGCATTTTACAGTTATGAAAATGGTTTCAGAAGTAAAGTTATTTTTTTATACGCTTACACAGC
>NW_015630025.1:32042-38698 GCF_001515625.1 Sinocyclocheilus rhinocerous
TTTTTTTTAAAGTGTTAACATTATACTATTATTTAAAAAATTAATTTTTTTTTTTTTTTTCAGGAATGTAATATAATTGTAATTGTATATATTTTTTTTATCTATTTTTATTTTTTTTTTGGCTGAAAAGTAAAATTTGTCAGAATTTCTACATTTCTGACTAATCCCCTTACCCATACTTTTTAACTTCTCTTCTATAGTTTATTTATAACATTTATATAAAACATTTATAAAAAGATGTCATAACACAGAGATAAAATTTTCAATTAACGTATAAACATAAGTATATGTTTATGTGCAATTTTATTATTTATAACAGAATCTCTGCCCCCAATACTGCTGTCATTACTTTCATCTCACCAATAATTTGTATAATATAATATAAATTTATAAAATACATTTGTAAAAAATATGTCTTTAAGAACTTCATAAGGATCACATTTTCACTTAAACGTGGTACTGTATATGTACAATTTTATTATTTATAACAACAGAATCTGTCCCCGTATTGCTGTCATTACCATCACACAAGACTTTGTATAATAATATAAAATACAATTTAAAAAAACTTAATAAAGAGTTTTCAACCAACTTACTGTATATGTACAATTTGTGATATTTATAAAATAATCTGTCCCCAATACTGATCACACCAAGAATTTGAGTATCATTCCATTCTGTTCTATTCTACATATGATGGAAATGACAAGTGACAGGGTCAGAAATGTCATTAATATTAAGATTTTAAACTTCATTTGAGGTTTACTATAGTGTATATATAAGGTTAATTATAGTATATATTTATTCAGAAACAATCTTTTTTTCCCCTGTAATTCGTAGTTACTTGTCTGCTAAGTAACATCATGTGTTAACATGCACAAAAGTAAAACTACCATCAATAACAAAAATCCAGACCATAGCACTTTTTAACACTAGTACAAGTGCTCACACACTTCTCACCTGTTTGTTTCAGTCGCTTCAGTGATGGAAGAGAAGCCGAAAGCAATCAGTTTCCTGGGTTTGAGTGTGGATGAGGGAGGCGCTGTGGCGGGACAGTGGATTCTCCTGGTTCTGAGCATCGTCTTCCTGCTTGGCATCATCTATTTAGTCTACAGATACAGGAAGACTAAACGCTTACAAGACAAATCGATGTCTCAGATGGAGCTTAAGTAAAGGAACACATTCTATTCTTACCATGCAGTCATTACTTTTTGACAAAAACCACCTCTTTTTGAATGTATATTTATTATTTTTGGTCAAATTTGTTTGACTATGCAATGAAAGGTAACTTGTAATTTATTTGTAAAATTTAAATGTTTGACTGCTGTTTTCAATTATTTGTATAGTCTTAGCTGTATGCATTTCTGATTGATTTTACTGGTAAACCTTTATAGAATATAAAGAATAATACAGACGTTCTGGCTTTGTGTATTGTCTGAGTGCAGGAACATTTCATAAAAATGAGCCTTCAATTAAAAAAAAAAAAATTTTATCTTAAAAAAAAGACCTTACAGACCATCATGTTTTTTTTTCTGTGTGGACATACAGTATATTTTCTCAACTCTATACCCAGGTCTGAGGTATACAAGCATTTGCTCAGAACGTAATGAACTCTAGTGTTTCAGTATCCAACTCCCCTCTAAAAACTAAACGAGTCAACCAATGTGGGCTTCTTTCTGACAATCCACTCCAATCCACCACTTGATTATATTAAACTTCACTAAAATATAAAACTTCAAGCAATTAACCATGTGATCATTTTCAGTATTCCCGAACGTGGACTGATCTGAGCTGAACTGAATTGAAATCTGCAACAGTCCTTGTGGCTTGGCAGTACATGTACATCTTTTTAATAGAAAATATAGCATTTGTTCAAGCATAAAAGCAACATTCTTCACTAGTTTCTAGTAGCTGCTGTTCTGCAAAAAAGAGTAAACACAATACTATTTGAGTAGACGGTAAAACAAAAATAAAGAATGAAAATGTGAAATAGACAAGAACAGAGTGACTTGCGTCAAATTACACCACAAAATCATACAAAAAAATCAATATTGAGTCGTCAAACAATAGGTGAAGTTTGGGTCAGGACTATATATTGACTGCATCAGCTTTGATTTTTGCTCATACAATGCGAATGTTTTTTTTTCCGCATTGCAGTAATGAGAATTTAATTGTGCTTAATTGTTGTAAAATTGCTTCACAATGTAAAAAAAGTCCTAAATTAAACTGTTATTCAAACTGTTTATATATATATATATATATATATAGAGAGAGAGAGAGAGAGAGAGAGAGAGCGAGAGAGATTCACCCAACTAATGCTGACAGGAACATGATGGTTTGGGCAAACATTTTATACACTTAAACACTGTAGTCTTCCTCCATGGGAGGAAGTAGCTGGAAAAAAAATGGAGCAGTTCTTATGCAGTGTTACAAAATAAGCGTCCAAAGACAAAGCAATTGGAACTTGAAAATCGAGTATTTCCTCAGTGCTGTTTGATCAGAACTGGTTTCAAATCAGTTATAGCATGATGGGAAAGATCTCCTTATCTCAATGAGTAAAATGACCCAAGGCTCTGGAAAGGGGAACTATTATAGTGACATTAAAAAAATATTACAATGGAATGAAATTTAAAATGCAATGAAACACACAAAGCAAGATTTAAAGATTTCAAACTAGGAAAATAAATCAGTTGCTCATTACTAAGTCAAGGACGTCCCAGACAATACTCTGGCTTCGTTGAAAGCGGTTTAATGGTCTACAAACCACGATATTGCACACAGACCAACAAACATTTCGAAACGTTCTCACTGCGTGATTGGCGGCTCCAAACGCCAGTGTCTGCTGAGTTGAGACGGGGTTAATAAAAGACATCCTCCAATCATCACGCTCCCCAGGCTCTGGACGGAGAGAGGTGAAGAGGTCAGTAGTAATATTCATGCATTTCTGTCCAGTTGGTGACCCAGAGTTTCTTGCTCAGTTCTTGCTCGGGCTGAAAGGCCAAGTTATAGCGTTCCTCTTTGCGTACTTTCACTCCATGGTACTTTGGCATTATCCTGTAGTAAACGGTCCTTTTGAAGAAACCGCACTGCTCGAGACAGACAGAGAATCAAAGAAACGTTTCAGGTAAGAGTGACGGATATGCTTTGTAATGAAAATGTAAAAGTAAATAAAAGTAATTAGATTTTAAATGTTAGCATTTATTCACCCTCAAGACAAGCCTGTATTATTTCTTCTTTCGCAAAAAGCTCCATAAAAGCATCGTAAAAGAAGTTCATATGACTTGTGCTATATATTTCAAGTCTTCTGAAGCCATTTGATACATTTTACAGCTAGATTTTCTCATGTTGTTTTTTCAAACTTGCTGCATTGTGATTGGTCATGTGACGAATGAGAAAAGCTGTTTACTAGCAAATTTTATGATTCTTTTATGATGCTTTTTGACATTTTTGGAGCTTTGCAGTATCAATCTAAATCCACTTTTCTTGAAAAACAGCAGCATGGAAATCTGTTCTTCTCCGGATCTGTTCTTCATGGAAACAGATCCGGAGAGATTTAGCATTACAACACTTGCTCACAGTGAATGGGTGCCGTCAGAAAGAAACAAATCACGTTTTAACATTAAACTGTCGTTTATAATGTATAATAATGCTTCCTCCAGTGAAAAAGTCCATCCCCTGTTGTCCTCTCACATCAAAATCCACTAACATATTTGTTCTGGCTTTTAAACATTGCTTGATCTCTGCATATTTCTCTCCTGATTCAGAGAAATGGCTTTTTCACTGGATAAAGCAATATTATGGATAGAGGATTCATGTTTTAGCCAGTTTGAAGTGGATGGATTTGTTTATTACAAACACGCAGTCTTTCACTAAACGTTAATTGATGGACTCAATTCATGTGGATTATTGTGATGTTTTTATCAGCTGTTTGTACACTCATTCTGACGGCACCCATTCACTGCAGAGGATCCATTGGTGAGCAAGTGATGTAATGCTAAATTTCTCCAAACCTGATAAAGAAACAAACTCACCTACATCTTGGATGGCCTGAGGGTGAGTAAATGTCGGGTAAATTTTCATTTTTTGGTGAACTATTCCTTAAAGCACTGTATAAATGCATAGACATTATTAAAGAATGGGGAAAAAACTGAATCTTCATGCTTCAATTAGGATTCATTGAAATTAGTGTACACAAAAAATGTAAAAATATTTAATTAGTGGAAAAAGTGCATTGAGATTCCCATTTGAGCTCTACGTCTCTGGGAATATTAAGGGTTATTGAGCAAGACAGAGAGAATGAGAAATGAAAAGATTGTTATTTGACTCTGGCAGGGAAGGAATTACGGAGGTAAGCCAGAAAAAAGATTTGTGAAGTGAAAAGTCCGAAAAAGCGTATGGTAACTAGAGAGATCTCCAGGGTCTGCTTTACCGAAGGGCCCTAACAGTGCTGCCATAGCGTAGGCTCAGTATTCCTCCGTCAGCCTCTCTGTCTCAGAGGGCTGGATCTTTATTTCTGCTTTCTGGGATTTGGCCTCATACATCTCCCTCCTGCTGGCCCGTCGGAAGAAACCGCACTGTGGAGGAGGGGCGGAGCCCAAGGCGGGACATTTATTACTGATTTAAATAACAAGAGGCAGTGACATTTCACATCAAGGGTGCACTGGGTCAAATTGAATTTCATGGACTGCAAGCATGTGGTTTAAATCTGTCCTTTCATTTGCGTTTATTAACCATCCCTGGTTAAGTTATAGTTTATAAATAAATGTTTTAGGAAAAGTGCCTAAAAGTGGGTGGTGTAACCAAAATCCAATATCACGCTATGAGTAATTTTATGTAATGGTACTATTCAAAAGTTTGGGGTTAGAATTATTTTTTTTTATTCAGCAAGAATACGTTCAAATCAAAAGTGACAAAAGATTTCCATTTAAAAAAAAAAATGCTGTTCTTTTGAACATTGTTCATCAAATAATCCTGAAATTATTTTTTGGAGCAACAAATCAGCAAATTAGAATTATTTCTGAATGATCACGTGACACTGAAGACTGGAGTAATGATGCTGATAATTCAGCTTTGCATCACAGGAATAAACTTAATCTTTTCATTTCGTTTCATTATTTTCTCTTTTGTTTGGATGGATGCAAACCACAACATAAAATTATTTATAACAAAAAAATCTGGCATCAGTGAAAAAACAAAAACAAAGCTTAACCCAACATTATGCAACACTTGACTTAAAAACAAAATAAAACCAATATTATAAAATGTTGAACGTAAAATAGCTGATGTATACACACGTGACCCCACATCAGTTGAATTTGATGGTAAACTTTAATATAATAAATAACTGGGACACGTCCTGATCTGTATCTGCACATACATGTGTACTACCGTATGCTGGTCTAGCAGAATTTCTCAGGTGACACATTTCTACTATCGTAACACTTCCCAGCCCAATTGTGACCTGGATTTCAGATCATTCTAAATGATGGGCAAACTTTTTTGAAAAGTTAGAATTTTGATCTTGATGGGATGTTGACCAAATATAAAAGCGCAAATACCTTCCACAGAATGAGACTGATGATGCCTAATAACAGTATCCCTGCAACCGCTGCAACAATGATGATCCAGAGAGGAACTTCATACGGCGTCTCCTCTCCCAGCACTGGATCAATGTTTACTGAAAACTACAGACAATTCAATCAGATCAAACACCATCAGCTCCTTCATGTCAAAATTAATAAGCAATGACTTATATTTTGCACTGCATTTTACAGTTATGAAAATGGTTTCAGAAGTCAAGTTATTTTTTTATACGCTTACACAGCTCCCAGTAATAAACAGGAAAATAACCATTAATGTTGCAAAATTCAACAGTTATTAAACTGTAAAACAGCTCTATCGAAGACAGCGGTCATTATTCAGCTGAATTTCATCCAGTGTTGATTCAGTTCAGTAACATTGTTGATGTTAAATGCAAAGTTTATCGATAATCAAAAACAAATTTGTTTCACAGCAGCTCTGCAGAAGACAATAGTGTCATTGTTCAGCTTAACTTGGTTCAATATTGATTCAGTTCAGTAACAGTGATGTTGCAGAGTTTACCAATTATGAAACAAATTTGATTTACAGCAGCTCTAAACCAAGCGGCAACCTCCCGGTCTCTCGCTTGAAACCAACAAGGAAGTGACTGAAACTGCAATTCATCGACTGGCCGCTAGAGGCTGGCTCCAAAAGGGAGTCAATCCCATAGACTCCCCATGTTAAAATGCCCAACTTTACAGCAGAAAAAAATATGTTTACAGCCTGGTACAAAAAGTGGTTTTGGTCTATATAGCTAATTTTGCCCTTCATGACAACAGTGAGGAGGGTGAATTTTTTTTATAACTCATACGTTTAAATTATATTAAGCCTTTAAGTTCTGCATAATTAAGGGCGTGGCCACTTGAGTGACGGGTGGATTGCCACTGCTGACACTGCCGTCGGGCTAGGTGGGCGTGGTTTCAGCAACCTGCTCCCGCCTCTTTGCCCATTTTCGATTATCCGGGAGCGACGCGCGGTGACGAGCTGCCAAGATGGCGACGGCCGGCTCCGCCCACTTTGAGCTTCAAAAACCTCTTCGGGAACTTACGGGTGACATCACGGACACTACATCCATG
>NW_015630025.1:39085-53865 GCF_001515625.1 Sinocyclocheilus rhinocerous
GCTAGGTGGGCGTGGTTTCAGCAACCTGCTCCCGCCTCTTTGCCCATTTTCGATTATCCGGGAGCGACGCGCGGTGATGCGCTGCCAAGATAGCGATGGCCCGCTCCGCCCACTTTGAGCTTCAAAAACACTCTTCAGAAACCTACGGGTGACGTCACGGACACTACGTCCATGTTTTTACACAGTCTATGCTCTACACAGGACAAAAGTGTTATTGTTCAGCTCAGCTTCAGCTAGAACACTCCTGAACAGAGATAATTCAATAACTGTGACAATATTGCAAAGTTCATCAATTATGAAACAACTTCAAATTCAGCTGTGAAGCAGCTCAATAGAAGACAATAGTATCATTATCCAGCTCGAGTTTTGTTCTTTTTCGATAGTGTCAGTGCAGTCAAAACGATAAGATTTCTAAATATTAATTGTCTTTTAAACCCCAGTTCATATGACTTGTGCACTAAATTCCAAGATATTTCAGAAGACTTACAATACTACTTTCAAAGAAGCTTTTGAAAGTACAGTACAAAGACTACTTTTATGATGTTTTACAGTGCATTTTTGGAGTTTGTGTCTGTGGAGAGATTATGAGCTATGAAGTAGATAAATCATTACTAGGTGAACTTTAATGCGAACAGCTCTGACCTCTCTGATCTGGTTGTCCATTTTGATGGCCGGTTTATCCGTCAGCAGTCTCAGCGTGGCCTGGCCCTTCACTTCCACTCGCAGGGCATTGGCGTAATCCTGCCAGAAAACCACAGCGATCAATTGAGTCATTTAGTGAGCACCATTTAGTGAGTACTTCACAAACAGCTACTAATACAAACCTCCAGCAAGGTGCTGTTCCACACGCGAGACCTAACTCTGATCTCCGCCTGAGTCAACATGTTATGCAGCGGGCAGGAGAAGGTCATGCAGCGAGCCGTCAACTTTGAACACTCCTGAACAGGGACAAAAGCCACGCTTTTTGACATTTGTCATTGATATGACGAAAAAAAACGGGTGGGACAGCATGAAAATCAGTGCAGACGCCTCCCTCACCAGCAAATGGGACACTTTACGAGGTGCCTGGACAGTGACAGAAGCTTCTGCATAGGGATATCCTGACTCCAACTCTCTTTTGGACCGTTTGGTAGCTCGATCTGACAGCTGCAAGAGATGATGATGTAGGACGACAATTGAATGGAGTGAATGAAATTGGAAATGAGTTACGGTGGGCTGCTGTATTTCCTCAGACTCACTGTGAGGTTGAGAGGGTTGACAACCTTGCCCGGTGGGACACAACGCGACTCTGACGCTCCTTTGATCACTATCTCTGTGAGATACAGCAGCCATTTCCCATTGGTTACCTCAAATGGCCATTCAAAGTCAATCATCAGAGTTCCCAAATCTCCCAGAGGTTCTCCCAGCACCTGTACCTGGAAAGTGGAAACAAAGACATTTTTTTGTTTTAAAGGCACAATATGTAAGTTTTCGCCGCTAGAGATCGCATTATCAAAACAATAACAAAGCTTGATGACGCTATGAAGGAGGATGTTCACGGTTGAGGTAATTATTTGTTTTTTATAACCTGTACCTTCCACAGTTATTTAAACAGCAATAAATCATACAGAGAAAGCAAGCAAAGAACAGTTATATTGTCAAAGAACATTATGACTGACTTTGGTCTAGCGCGAGTTTAAGCACTCTCAAAAAAACTCCCCTTATAATCAGTAAAGCTGTCTATACACGGTTTTATGAATGAATCATACGTACATGCGCACTTTGTTGTTTATGATGAGAAAATTCGCGTGAGAGCTGAATTCAGTCAGCGAGGCGTGCAGTGAACGAAAAACTCATCTGAACGCCTCTGATTGGCCATTGACTTCATAAGCTCAACGGACTCGTGTGTGATTGGTTATAACGCACAACACTGTAAAAACGCATTAAAAAAATCATGGCGCAACATTGAGAAGATCTAAATTTAATGCTGCGGTCAACACTTTTCATTTTCATTTTCACTTTATTCGCGACAGCCATAATGGATTTAGTTCTTCTTCTTTTTTTTGTTCAATGGCCGTTCACTCCTTAGGAGTATTACCGCCACCTACTGTAAATCTTGCGCACATAATGGATTTAGTTTAACAGTACAGCAGCATTTATGTCCGTGTGTTGCCATAGTTTCTACAAGCGGAAACTGAGGATATGCCATAGACTGTATAAAAACAGGGATATGCGGATATTACGCCATTGATAGGCGACAATGACCAGGGATGAGTTATTATTTAAAATGGGAATTTCTATGGATTTACAAATCCTTGGGAAGTTTTGGGATAACGTAAGTACACAACTGCATGAAATATATCACACTGTGCAAGTAGTTTTTGGATATTTCATTACGAAAATCTTACATATTGTGCCTTTAACACTTTGAACTGTTTAAAAGGAGCTTAAAAGCCTTAGTCCTCCCAAAACTGAAAATTCTGACATCATTTATTCACCCTCATGTCATTCCAAATCTGTATAACTTTCGTCTGTGGGACACAAAAAAAAAGATGATATTTTGAAGAATGTGGGCAAATAACCGCTTTTTATTATCATCATTGACTTTTTAAGTACTGGCCAAAAACATTTACAACTCCACTACCATTCAAAATTATGGCAGTAGAATTATTTTTATTTTTGACTTTTTTTAAAGAAATTAATACTGATCAAAAGCGACAGTAAAGACATTTATAATTTCTATTTTTATATTAGTGCTGTTCTTTTGAACTTTTTATTCATCATTCATTTCATCAAAAAAATCCTGAGAAAAAGTGTTTCAGTTTCCATAAAAATCATGTTCTTCTATTAACTTGTAAAATAAAATCATTTACTGTATTTTTGATAAAACAAATACAGGCTTGGTGTGCATAAGAGAAAACAAATGTGGTTTGGATCAGATTTGAAAAAATATTTTGCTGTTCTACAACCAGCTAAACTGATTTGAGCCAGATATCCAAAAATAATAATAATAATAAAAAAAATGTTTTTAGTGTCTGTCTGAAGAAAGCTAAAGCCACACTCACACGAAACACAAACTCCAGCGGACTCCCCACATCACTGGTGCTGTTCATAGCAGATTCTCCAATCACACTGCCACTGAACGATGTGTCAATCCCTCGTTTTTCTCTGCACATGACAGAAAGAGAATTTAGAATCACAGAATCAAAATAAGAGTTCTATCATCAGGACTGTTTTTGCTTCAAATGTGCATTTGATAAACTATTAACTATGAACTGTCATTGTCATTATTAACAGAGTATTAATAATATGTTTGATACAATTAAGTGAATTTTTCTGTCTAACATGCACAGATGAATAATTTTTTTCTTGTAAATATCCAAATTTTTTCGTAATTTGAAAAACATATCAAAGTACGTACAAGGAAAAGGTAGTGAGGACCGTGTTCTTCACGTTGAGGGTGACAGGAACAGGATACAGATCCTTCTGCTCACTGATACTGAAGACAAACACAAACACCATTCAGTCACAATAAAAGAAAAGGCCTGCAGAAATGACTTCAGGAAACACATTAGTTCAACACTGTGCACTGAGGGGAAACTTACACTCAGGGCCTAAATCTAACTTCTTGCCACACCTGCCAATGGCCGGTGACGTGATAAAATTTACCAGCCAACATTTTTTTTTACCGGCCATGAAACTCTTTTTTGCAAAAACAAGCAGTTATTACTACTACAATAAATTTTTACAATGTTTTTGTCCTTCTGGTGCATTTTCCCTCAATTTGACCTATTAATAATAGCCATTCAACATTACAGTATAATTGAAAGTCATTATTTTTAACATTTAATAGGCTCTGAAATATATAACAACTTTTAATTTAAGTGATTTTAAAACAATCTTCACATAAACTATATTATATATGCATAAACTATACATATTAATCTTTATTCAAGCTACAAAAGTTAATCAGCGACTAGAACAGTCCAAGGATTTCTCTTTTTCTTTTGTTCTTTGATTTACATCAATGACAGACTTCAGCAGGTTTCACTTTAAAATCAGCGCTGTCTCTTTAAAACCTGATGCGGATCTGACACATATTCGATTTTCTCCCAACTCTTTACGGTCATTTAAGACTTTATAACTCCCAGTTACTTGGAAAAAGTAATCTGATTACGTAACTCATGTTACTTGTAATGCGTTACCCCCAACACTGGTTATAATTCGTAAAAGTTGTACCCGCCAACTGGCGACTGACACTGTTACATGGACTCGCCAACGCAGATTTTTACTCGCATTTGGCGCTTGGCGAGTGTTAATTTTAGGCCTGTATAAACAAGAAAGCATTTTAGTTAGTCCAGACTTACGTGGAGAGCTGAAGCTGAGATTCAATCTGCTCGGTGTAAAGCGTTATACCAGAAGTCTCAAAGATGATTATGAATGAGGCCTGTGGAGATGGAAATCAAGGGTGAGAGCAAATTAGCAAAACATATCAGCTGTACAATCTGATTAGCTGAGTTCATTCAGATGGTCCGTGGAAAATGAGCCATTGGAGATGCTTGTTTTAATTAACATACAAATCCTCAGAAAGGTCACACATTGGACAAGTTTTCAGTAAGAAAACAGACTGCTACCTTCTGATTGCTTTTAAATGGGTTTCCCAGATCGCAAATCACAGTCTCGTTTGCGCTGCACTCAATATCGAAACCAGGCTGTAATAAAGACAAACCAAGAAAGTTAAAAACGGCATTAAGAACACTGAAATTATCTAATTAATGAGTTACTAGGGAGAGTCTCTAATAAGAACTCTAATTCACTTTTTGGTAAGCTGCCAATGTTTTATTTTACAAGTGTACATTATATAATATCATATAGTATTGATTTGTTAAAACTATACAACTTTTTAAAGTGGATTTTTGAAAATGACCTTTCATGCAGTGTGTAACACAGCTCTAAGTGAATGAAAACATCCTGCAAAGTTGTAAATCTGAAAGTGCACAGCGTATAAAGTTATTGTCTCTCAAAAGAAAGAGTCAACTCTGAATCATTGAAACGGGTCGTTTTTAAAACGAATCCCAAGCCGTTTCATGTTGACGTCAACATGAAACATTAGCATATTGCCCGCCCACTTGTTGGTCTTTTCGGGTTGGTCTGAATGAAAATGCTAATTAATTCTTTGCCACTAGGTGCCCCTTTTGGAGCGGTAAAATAGCGGTTTCCATGGTAACATTGTACACAAAGCAGCACTGCGCTCACAAACGCTGCTTTATCAGGCATTACAGGCATGATGAAATGAAAATGAGACCAATCAGACCAATTACCGCAGATTAGCGTCACGCAAAGGAGGGCTTTGGAAAAATGAATCGTTGAGCGAATCGTTTGGGAGTCCTTGAGCAAGTAAGGTAAAAATAAATGCATATTATAAGACAATGAAAGTGTTTTTTTGACCTTGCATGCATGTCAACCTTTTGTTGGGGACTCCCAAAACAAAAATATGAACCTTTAATCATTACCCATAATAGGGGCACTTTAAACAACCTTTACATATTTCATTTTATTTGCTGCTTTCATTTCTTAGTAGGTTGCCATTACTTTATTTTGCAATAATGACTGGCTATCTGTGCATTACACCATTAATATAATATAATATAATATAATATAATATAATATTTGGTAAGTTATCAATACATTTTGCAATAACAACTGACTAACCTGTACATTACACCATAAATATAATATAGTATAATATAATATAATACAATATAATGTAATATAATATAAAATACCTACAAATAAACTATTTTACTTATGAAAATAATGCATTTAAAATTATATAGCAAAATTTAGTACAAAATAAACCCCAAATCCAAGAAAAAAAATGTACAGGAAATACGGGAGAATTAATCTCAAATGTTGCTCTTTTATAGCTCAAACAAGCACAATTGTTTATTTTTTGAGATATTACAGAGATCTTTGTGATTTTTCTTTTCTGTGTCACCTGAGGGCGCACTCCTGAGTATTTGAGTGAGGGGGGAATGGTGATGTTCAGCATGGCCTGATGGGCGTCCTCGGCCTGCCTGCCTGCATCCGGCGTGTTAGTAACTTCCACCATCATCACCAGCTTCTTAATGTTACTGTTGAACTCCATCGTTTGACTGTGAACAAACCAGCACATCCCATAATTCCCATGTGCATTTAAACATTAGTTTTTGAAGAAGACAGTAGCTTGTAAAATGAAATCAATTTTATTTTTATTGCAGGTGCATGATGTCTGTATCTCTGTAGCATTTTTTTTAATCACATAATATCACAAAATAATTAAAACTCAAATTAAAACTACTTATTTTTTTCCAATAAAAGTTTCCAATACTTTATTTTGCAATACTATATAATATAATAAATATAATATAATATAATATAATTAGTGCTGTCAAACGATTAATCGCGATTAATTGCATCCAAAATAAAATTTGACAGCGCTAAATATAATATAATGTAATATAATATAATATTGGGTAAGTTGCTAATAATTTATTTCCGAAAAATGACGTAAATGTAAAGTAATACATAATAACAATATAATATACATTTTTATCATTTTATATCTTTTTATGACATCTATAATATTTTTTTCAGGTTTTAGACTTCATTTATTAAAATTATTTTACCCAAATAAATTGTTATTAAGTGGCCACTATATCGTAAACACCATACTATTACCAGTAATATTCCACTCTGATCATTGTTTTACATGGCACACGTTACATTAATCATTAGATTTATGAATAAGCGTACTAAAATTAAATGTTAATAACTGAATTCACTCAAAAGACCTATGAACTTAAATATAAATAAACGTTCATCTGTTTGTGTACACATTTTCTTTTGTCCATATTCACCAGTTGTCATACTCACCCGGGGAAGGGAATGTGATTCTCATCAGCAAATGTGGCCTTGAGCTGCAGGTTACTGCTGCACCTGTTGTCATCACCACACTCCTTATGAAAGTTAATCTGAGGACAAACACACCAGAGCTGTGAGCAGAGGTTTCTGTTCAGCTGGGATGGAAATGTGAAATGGTTTGTACCTCGGTTTTGTCAGTCAGGATCTGCTGGACGCTCAGCACAGGGAAATCGTCCAGACTCTGGAGTGTTTGCTGTGCTGCTGCCTTCTGCTCGTTTAGAGACACGTTCAGAGTGAACGCTATGGGTTGAAGTTTGTCCCTCACAGGAATCTGTAGAGGGGAGAAAAAACAGCTTCTTTCAATCCTGTTGCTTCTTTACATTCACTAAACTCTCATTACTGGATCAGAATGGCATACTACTTAGCTGTATCTTATTCTATGCAAATTTTCTATATGCATTAAGCACATGCATTATATATGTTGGATAACTCATCTATTATTATTATTATAAATATCAAACAAACAGACTAACAAACTAACTAAAATAGCCAATACTTTATTTTTCAATAACATCTGCCTAACAGTACATTAAAATATAAATAATCTAATCTAATCTAATCTGATCTAATATAATATAATATAATATAATATAATATAATATAATATATTTTGGGTAAGCTGCCAATTCTTTATTAACTGTACATTAAAACTAAAAATGAAATAGGGTTTTAAGTGTAGAAAACACACAGTAGGCAGTACTAGTCCACACTGAACACTCTTACTCGGAAGTATCTTATCCTATGCAAATTTTCTATATGCATTAAATATGTGCTCTATATATGTTGGGTATATATCTTATCTAACTCATCTTTTATTATTATTTTTTATATAATATATTTTATTTGTGTGACTGTATGTTCCCTACGTTATGGGGACCTAATGTCCCCACAAGAATAATAATACCAGTAAAAATGTTTTGTTCCCATGGGGAAACAAGCTTATAAATCAGACCGAATGTGATTTATATTTGAGTAAATGTAATTAATTACTGTACTTGAGTATCTTTTTTAGTTTTACTGAGTATCAAAGATATTAGCAACTTTTACTCTCTACTTCACTGCATTTGTAATGAGTGTTGCAATTACACATTACATTTGCATTTAGCAGTTTATTTCTGCTACAAGAAAGTAGTGATATCGCCAACTACAGGGCACTGAAAGTACTATATCTTGTGTGTTTTGCCCGTACTCACCCAAACTTGTCAACAAGGCTACTTTACATGAATGCGAGCTCCTTAGCAAGTAGTTGTGAATCCCAGGTGTTTAATATATGAGATGAGGACTTTTAATTTTACTTAACATTATTTTATTTATGCTTTACACTGAAGATACCTTTTCTTTTTTGCAATTTTGAGGTGTTTAGTTTTATTTTAGAAAATGAACATGATTGCTCTCTTCACAAATTAACTCTTTCTTGTTTTTGTTACATGTTCTCTGTGCCTTGTCTTGGACTTTTATGTCACTTCCTGTCTCCCGTGGTGTTTGTAGTCAGTTTGTAGTCCGTTTGTTCGTTGGTTCCCCTTGATTACTCTCCACATATGTGTCTTATTATCTTGTTAAACTTGTTAGCCCCCTGTGCATATATAGCCCTAGTGTTTCTTTAGTTCCTTGTGAGTTGTTGAATGTTATGGTTGTTTGTTTGCCCGCCCGCCATCCTGTTCTTTGTTACCTGTGGTTAGTGGTGGGCAGAGCGAGGCTTCGTGAAACACTGAAACAGTCAAAGCAAATGTGCCAAGGCTTCGAAACAATTCGACACCTGTCTCTACGGTGACGCCTAGTGGTCATTTTCAAGTATTGCTCTGAAACAGTCTTGATAACGAATCAGTTAAAGGGATAGTTCACCCAAAAAGGAAAATTTGATGTTTATCTGCTTACCCACAGGGCATCCAAGATGTAGGTGACTTTGTTTCTTCAGTAGAACACAAACGAAGAATTTTAACTCAAACCGTTGCAGTCTGTCAGTCATATAATGGAGATGAATGGGAATCAAGGCTTTGAGAGTAAAAAAAAACATACACAAACAAAACCAAATTAAACCCTGCGGCTCGTGATGATACATTGATGTGTAAAGACACGAAACGATCGGTCTGTGCAAGAAACTGAACAGTATTTATATAGTTTTTTACCTCTGATGCACTGCAATGTCTGCACTGTCTGAACTGTTCTGAGTGCATCCTCGACAGCCGGCACGTGACGCGTCTTCTTCTTGCTTTACGGTGGATCGCAGACTTATAAGTGCATTACCGCCACCTATCTCTCAAATGGACCATTGACACTCTATCTACAATCTCAATTAGGAGTGTCAATGGTCCATTTGAGAGATAGATGTGTGTTTTTTTTGGACTCTCGAAGCCGTGATTCCCATTCACTTCCATTATAAGACTGACAGACTGCAACGGTTTGAGTTAAAAATCTTCGTTTGTGTTCTACTGAAGAAACAAAGTCACCTACATCTTGGATGCCCTGGGGGTAAGCAGATAAACATCACATTTTCATTTTTGGGTGAACTATCCCTTTAAGCGAATTGAATTATATAGTTGGAGGAGTGGTTAGTGTGCTCGACTGGCATGCTGACACCTCAGGTTTGAATCAAGGGTGACACATACATATAATTATAATAAACAATTAAAAGTTGTGTTTTTATTGTTCTGTTCTTGTAATGTGTTGTAACATCGGTCTGACAACTGAATTAACTCTTTGTGAATAAATATGTGTTATTTTGGTCATGAAAAATGAACATGAATAAAAGACATCAGGCCACAATGTCTTGCATTTTTTTATACATATAAAGATTTTTATGTAAAAATATTAATTGTTCTGCTGTTGATGGACTCCGCCTACTTCTTTTTTTACACAGAATTTCTTCAGCCTTTAAAAAATACTCTCACAAGGGACACTTGTCGCTGGCATGCACAGATACTTTTGTACTAGGACATACAAATTAGGAAAAATTACTGCTCTCTCCTTCCAGTACTTTAGGGGATCATCCCTTCTGGGCAAAAATGCATCTCTTGCGTGGGCCTCCATTATTATGTAATCTATCAATATGAATCTATCAACTATGAAATCCTATCTCTAACTTGTTGTGCTATCTGTCACTATCTAACTGAGCCTATATGAATGTGTCACTATATCTATCCTAACTATCTGGCCATGTCTATAGCCTATCTATCAATATCTTAATATTAACTTTTAATCTAGCCTAATTCACCAAGTTACAGTATAAATGTCACTATATCGCAAAATCTCTCTCCTCTCACAAAAACCCACGAGGTGAAGATGCGTTAACTCCACTTTTATACTTTGTGGCAGTTAGATTGAGACAGATGTGCCCAAGATGTGCCCATTTGTTCCCGATTCTGTCAATCAAACGCAGATTCGGGTCTTGAAACACTCTGGAGATGCCCCAATGCTTTGATTCGCATTAGTCACGTGACATGGGTGTTTCGAATCACACTTCGGAGCAGCGTTTCGAAACATCTGCGCTTCGGGATCTCGACACCGTGTCGAAATGTCAGTTTCGTGTCAGCCATCTCTACCTGTGGTTTTTGGTTGACTGTTTGTTCTAGTTTTTCCATTAAAGGGGTCATATGATGCCCATTTTCCACAAGTTGATATGAATAGGCATGTCGGGGGAGCATTCCCTTCAGAAACCAACGAAATCCACTTCGAGTTCAGCGGCTCAGATATCGGGAGTAAATGACGACTGCTATGTTAATTATTACATCCAACAACAATTTAACGAGATAAAAAAAAAAAACACCAGGTGGATTTTTATCATTTTAGGGTGGTTGTGTACACACAGTGCCAACACACATTTCAGTTCAAACAACTTGTAAAAGTGCATGTTGCATCCTATGACCCCTTTAAATACCTGCACATAGATCCTTGCCTCTGTCTGTTTTCCCCAGCTTCTCCACAATGTTAGTTTTTCGATTGGCAAGCCTCTCTGACTAGTGCTTGTTAAGATCAGACACTCTAAGACTTTTACTCAAGTTGTTTTGGAATTGGTGAATTGTAGTGGAGTAATTTTCACTTTAAGGTATCTGTACTTTTACTCAAGTGTGGTTATTAGGTTATCTTTACACCTCTGCGGCTATGGAATGAACCCATAAAACAAGGAAACCTGTGTGTGTGCGTGTGTGTGTGTGTGTGTGCGTGTGTGTATTGTGGTGTGATCAGGTGGATTCTCACATTAACAGTAAGTTCCAGCTCTTGACATGCGGGAGCGGAGAAAGACAGCTGGCTTGTAAATGTGCTTTGCTTGTTGTTAAGAAAACGGACTCGAGCGCCACGGCGATTCTGGTCAGCGTCTACTGTGTACTTCACAGCTGAAGCAGAGAGAAACAAACACATAGTTAATCGCATAAAACACAGAGCAAACACTCCTGAAGCAGGCGTACACTTACTGATGGCCTTCCTGAAGGCTTTGTTTCCATTGCTGAGAGAGTAACTGAAACACACCGTCACCTTTATGCTAGAAAAATAACACATAATGAATTATTTTAAACAGTACTACAGGACAAGTATAAGAAGTTTATGACCAATTCATACTGAAAAATCAAATGCATGTGTCCTGAAACATTTGTTAGAATAGAAATAGGTGCGCTTTGCCCCCTTACCAGGAATTAACACACTGGCTTGGAATCACAATCTTTGGCTCTACTGTGAAGTTTGTGGAGAGGTGGATGACCGGACGAGCCCTGAAAAACACATCAAATGTCACATTTTGAGAACAGACTGATTTAGTGAAAAAGTTACTAGTTTAAATTTCAACAAATATAAACAATATAAAATACAATATGCACTAATTAATTATTATATTTATTATTTATGTATTTGCAAATATAAATTATATAAAAATAACATACAACATTTATAAATAAACATACCATAACAAAAACAAAACAACAACAACAATAATAATAATAATAATAATAATAATACTACAATACATTCTATTATTCATTATTATATTTATTATTTATTTTATTTAATAAATTATTTATTTGTTTGCAAATATAAATAAATATAAATTATATAAAAATATACAAAATTAATAAATAGACAAACAACAACAAGAACAAAACAATAATAATAAAATTTGTAAAGAAATCCTTACATATGCACAATTTATTGTGAATAATATGAACATCTATAATAATAATAATAATTATTATTATTATCAATTTATTTTTAAATTAATAAATAATGATACATTATATAAATGTATTATTATTAAATTAATAAATTATATAAAAGAAAATATTACAAATAAATAAATAATAACTATTGTAATAGTAATAATATGTTTATTTATTTGGAATTATAAATAAATATAAATTAAATAAAATACAAAATGTATAAACAAAATTATTATTAATCATCATCATCATTATCGATTTTGTAGAGACACAAAAAATGCGCACAGAGGCACAATTTATATTTGTCTATAGAGCAAATTCCAACTACTAAAAAGGTTTTTAATACCATGAGAAACAAACATTCAGTCCAAGTGTGTCCAAACTCTTGATTGGAAGTGTATGTGTGTATATATAAAAATCTGTATTTGTATATTCATGTGGCTTTTGTGTTTGGGAAAGAATCGTTGAACATCTATAAATGGCAAACACTGCTGAAAGACTGAACCTCAAGAGAGCGATGCGGTCATCCATGGAGCCCACCAAAATGTCAGGATAATCATTTCCATCCATATCCATTCCTCCACTGAGAGAGTAGCCGAACGTCTGAAAGCCACTGGGACCTAATGATTTCCCCTCGATCGCCTAAGAGAAAGTCACAGTAAATCACTCTCTTCTTGTTCTCATGGTATTCAATACAAGTCCAGATATGGTTGATCTATGTATTGCCGTTTCGTTATCAATGACATGGAACGGAAAGCAATTGTAGAAACATTACCCAACAATCTTAAATAAATAATTCTAAAGGTGTTCCATACAAATACCAAAATGCTTTGCTTTACCTGGCTGGGTTCTTTATTTATTCCATTTTTACTTCCCATCCATATATAGACTTTCCCAGAGTCATGGAACGGAGCACCAACAGCAAAATCTGAACAACAACATGATGAACCCTCCATGGCCTCCAGATGGCAGCATTATGACATGAATGAGAATGAAATTACACATTTCTGCATATACTGTATATACTACCACTGAAAAGTTCTTATGCTCATCAAGGCTGCATTTATTGGATCAAAAATACAGTAAAAACAGCAATATTGTGAAATAGGATTACAATTTAAAATAACAATTTTCTGCTTGAATATATTTTAAAATGTAATTTATTGCTGTGATGCAAAGCTGAATTTTCAGCATCATCACTCCAGTCTTCAGTGTCACATGATTCTTCAGAAATCATTCTAATGTGCTGCTTAGGAAACATTTTGTTAATGTTGAAAACAGCTGTGCCGCTTCATATTTTTGTGGATATTTTCTTCAGGATTCTTTGATAAATAGAAAGTTAAAGAAAAGAACTTGTTTAAAAATTAAATCTCAAAATCTTACTGACTCTAAACTTTTGAAAAGTAGTGTATATACAGTATGTGTGTGTGTGTATATATATATATATTTACATATCATTTATTATAGTATTTTTTGATAGCAGAGTTTTATTTATTATTATTAGTATCATTTATAATGATTTATTATAGTATTTTCAGCGATACCTTGAAATCCATCCTGATTGACGTCCCCCAGCGCAGCAACAGCAAATCCAAACCCTGAGCCTTTTTTACCCGTCAGAACCAAGCTGGCCTTTTCCTGGAAGGATCCGTTCTCGTTCATGAAGATGTAAACTGCTCCTCCCTCCTCCTTGTAGCGGTCGAAGTAGAACGGAGCTCCAACGATCAGGTCGTTCCAGCTACAACAACACGCAACCACACAAATGTCATGTTATGTCTACATTACGACTGCTTATTTTCATAGATGTCTTTCATAGCTTTGATAAAGAAGGAGAAACCTGCCATATAGAAGCATTCTATAGAAGCATTCAGCCGTGTATCTGTTGACATGCTTAAGTATGAAGCTCAACACGGTCTTTGCAAAGGCTCATGGGGAAAGTTAGACATGCTTTGGTCTACTTTGAATTTACTTTCAAACTCAGTGAAGTGTGGTACAGATCAGTCTCTGTGATGATAATGGATTATTGGGTATGAAAACTGGCGAGTTACACCAATAGTTACAAAGCTGTGTAAGTAATATTATGTTTTTATGCAGTGATGCATAGGACCCCATCGACTTTTATTGTACAGACATAGTTCTTTTGTATATTTTGTGTTCTTTTGAAGATATTTTATAATGTTATATGTTACAGCATGGATGATGGTTGAGTTACACAGTGACTTACTCGTCATTGTTGAGGTCGGTCACCGCCAAGCAGCCGCCGAAGTACGACCCTATTTGTTCCCCTGGGATCGTCGTCACTGGGTTAAGAACCAAATCTTGTTTTTCTGCAAGGATCACTGAACCTTTGAAATTGTCTCTGGGAGCCCCCGTCACCACAGTGTACTTCGAGCGATCCAGTAACTTTATGTCCTCCAGCACAGAGTAACCTGAAGAAAGAGATGAGGATTCTTAAACGGCAGTGTGTGACCAGCAGTGAAGCTACTTTGAGACTGTAGCTTGCCAAGATACTAGAAAGTTTAATCACAGTAGAAATGACTAGTGAAAAAGAGGAATAAAGTTAGCTATTCAACATTTATTGTATTATTTATTTATTTATTTAAATTTTTCTGATAGGACAGAGGAGATCTGACAGAAAACAAGTGAGAGAGAGAGAGAGAGAGAGAGAGAGAGAGAGAGAGAGGGAGAGAGGGA
>NW_015630025.1:53924-56864 GCF_001515625.1 Sinocyclocheilus rhinocerous
ATTTATTTATTTATTTATTTATTTTTATTTTTATTTTTATTTTTTTATTTTTATTATTATAATTTTTATTTTTTTTTATGCAGACAGAACAGAATTTATCTAGCAAAAAATAAATAAAATTAGATTGACAATAGTAAACAGCATTTATTTAAATGCAAATTTAAAAAAAGCATAGCCTACATACAAAACTTATAAAAGCATATACAAGCAAATAAAAACACTTAATATGTAACAATGATTAATCAAATTATTATAAAATGATGAGTAAATCACTAAATAAATACTGCACATATTAACAACACTAATTGAACTAAAAACACTAACATTTATTTAAAATTATAAAATTATTATAAAATTATTGTTTTTATTATTTTTATTTCATTTTTATAATAAATTATTATAAAATTATTGTTAGATTCCTGATAAATCAACATTAAATAGTAAAACACATATAAATCTATATCTATTCTATTATATAAAATGAAACTAATTTATATAAAAATTACTGATAAAAGTATTTTAAGATTTTCAGCTAATTAACACTCACAGTAAAACAAAAGCACTATAATTAATGCATAAAAATACATTTTTGGGTAAGATTATTGTATAATACTATTTGCTATACAGAATAAGACATAAAATGTCATGACAAAAAATAGTAATTGATCAAATTATTATAAGCAGATAAAACTAATTAACACTTAATATACGCGCAAACAAACAAAAATTAAAATTTTTATAATAATAATTTATTAAAAATGACTGTTAAAATGATTGTAAGAATGAAACATGCCAAACACTGACCATGAAGACGGCTATGTTATTTCATTCAGTTTAGTAGTTAACAAAGTCATGCTAAAACATTCATAAGAGCAATGTTCTTATCCATAGCAATTCTTAAGGAAAACTATTACTATTACAGTAACACGCATTATTGCATGAGACTGTAAATTGCAAAACATTATCTTAAATAAAACACCTTTCACAAACATCTAGATGCCTGTCTCTTTTAAAGTTTACAAGTAGTGTATATAATGAGTTGCATTTGTAGATGTTATAGTGTGACTCATTAAATATACCTATTAAAAATAATAATAATAATAATAATAATAATAGTATTATTGCACTTCATTTAGTTTTTAAATAAAATAATAAACAAATTAATAAAGTTAAGAAATTATTTTATTTCCTTTTTATTTTATTTTTTTTTCTTTGCTACTTACTCACAAAATCAAAAACTAGCATCATTGTATAGTTGTGTTAGGATGAGCTGAGCAAGTCTTGTACATGTATTTCCTGGTTTGAGATTAAGTTCCTGCTTGAAGAGGAAGTAATGGATATAAAAAAAAAAAAAAAAGATGAGACATGCATGCATATGAGTGTGAAGTATATATATGTGAAAGTGACAATATATGAATATAGGTATGTAAGAATAAAGAATATATATGTGTGGAAGTATAAATATATGTGCATGAATGTCAGAAAACATGCATGTGTTGAAAAGTAAAGTGTGTGTATAGAAGAATGAATGTATGCGTGTGAAAGCAGAAATATATATGCATGTGAAAGGAAAGAGTAAGTGTGTGAGAGCAGAAATAGACATATGTGAAAGGTGAATGTAGGTGTGTGAGAGCAGAAATATGTATGTGAAAGGAGAATGCAAGAGTGTGTACAGCCCCTCATAAAAACCTAAATAAAGTACATACCTATATAGATGTTGAGTCTGTCCTCGCCTAGCTTTCCAAAGGTTATTTCGTTGGCATCTCCAGCAAAATCAGAGTTGGGGTCTCTCTCTTTCATATGGACAGTTCCTATATGAACAGAAGAACCTCTTTTATTAACTATGTGACCCTGAAGGATGATCTGACACACCAGATTTGGTTGGTTTTCCCGTACTCACCCTGCCACACAAAGCTGCCGGGCGTCCCAAAGTACACGTCATTCTCCGTCATGCCCCCTGAGATGCCCATGTTACACATGCCCTCCAGGTTCTGGTCATAGTTGAAGTCGCACAGCTCGTAAGTGTCAGACTGCCAGTAATCAGACGGGTCGTAGGTCAGGTCGTTGCCCCGCACGTAACATTTGCCCACCATACGCTGCTGCACCTCAGCACCCAGCAGTTTCTTTACATAGCGATGACCACATGCCTGCCAACATGAAAGAAGCGATAAACATGAGGTATTCTGATTAGTATCTGTGATTAATCATTTTGATTTGATTTAAAATGATTATTTGAGTCTTTAAAAAATAGACTATACATTAAAAATATAAGGTCAAAAGTTTGGAATAATTCAGATTTTTTATGTTTTTGAAAGAAGTCTCATCCTCAAGGCTGCATCTATTTGATCAAAAATACAAGAAAAACAGCAATATCGTGAAATATTATTGTAATTAAAAATAAATGATTTCTAGTTGAATATATTAGAAACTGTAATTTATTGCTGTGATGCAAAGCTGAATTTTCAGCATCATTACTCTAGTCTTCAGTGTCACATGATCCTTCAGAAATCATTCTAATATGTGACCCTGGAGCACAAAACCAGTCATAAGGGTCAATTTTTTCGAAATTTCGAGATTTATATTCGAGCTGAATAAATAAGCTTTCCATTGATCAAATATTCAGATGTGTGCAGCACATTTTATGGAGGACTGTTTCCTGATCCTGGTAGAGTAGACTACAATGCCGGCTGTTCTGACTCACAGACTGTAAGTACGTTTTCATTTAAAGAATTTGCCACTGACGATTCAACCGCGAGTTTTGGGCAGTGTAGAGTAGCACTTGTTTGTCATTTCTTCGATCACAAATGCATACATGGTTTTATGTTTACGCGGCGCGATGCAACGCAACGCGTAAAAAGACAGTATAAGTCATTATAATCCGTAATTATGTCCCCACTGGATGCAACAAATGCCTCGTTTATAATGGGTTTTAATGTGTTT
>NW_015630025.1:57149-69485 GCF_001515625.1 Sinocyclocheilus rhinocerous
TTCATGGAACATGATCTTTACTTAATATCCTAATGATTTTTGGCATAAAAGAAAAATAGTCATTTTCACCCATACAATGTATTTTTGGCTATTGCTACAAATATACCCCAGCGACTTAAGACTGGTTTTGTGGTCCAGGGTCATATATGTGGATTTGCTTCTAAATTATTAGCAATTATTAGCTTTTTAATATTTTTAATTACTATTATCAGTGTTGAAGGCAGTTTTGGGTGATTAATATTTTTTGTGGAAACCATGCTACATTTTTTTTTTTTTTTGGGATTCTAAAGAAAGATCCCCCCCCTCCCCCCCAAAAAAAATCCTGTTTACCACAAACTTCTGAATGGTAGTGTATCACAGTTTCCACAAAATTATCAAGCGGTAAAACTGTTTTCAACATTTATAATAATCAAAACTGTTTCTTGAGCATGGAATCAGCATATTAAAATGATTTCTGAAGGATTATGTGAAGACTGGTGTGCTGAAAATTCACAGAAATAAATTACATTTTAAAATACATTCAAACAGAACACTGTTATTTTAAATTATAATAATATTTCACAATATTATAACAAGTTTTACTGTATGTTTCATTGAAATAAATGCAGCATTGGTGGTCATAAGATCTTTCTTATGATAAAAGACTTTGACTCGTAGTGTAAAAGCACAGGACAAGCCATGAACATTGTCCCAGTCCACAGAGCGAAAGGTGGCCCACTAAGGTAATGAACTCTACTCCTGAAAACAGCTTCAAGTTTATTATCAGCCAATGACAGCTAAAACAGCTAATCAAGGTCTTCAAGATTACTTCAAAATTACAGGCAGGAGTGTTTTGTTTTTTTTTTGTCGATTTTAAGTGATGGTATTGCCTTTGCAAATAAACAGTTTATTATATATATATAAAAAGAAACCAAAGATGCATCTGATCTCACCAGAACACGTCCTCCATTCCTCTGACTGGCCACGGTCACTCCCAGCCACATGCCCTCCACCATCTCTGTCGACTGCGCTGGAGGAGAAACACACTCCATCAGACAGCAGTGACTTTATACCTCAGTCTGCCCAAAAAGAGCATTTCTCTATATCGCAATCTGAATGACGAGGTAGCAGCTTGAGAGAGACTCTCGAACAGAAATAATAACATAAGCATGCTTTTAAAAAGAATATTTATAATGGAAATAATATACTTCAAAAGAAGTGTGAACTGAAGGGAATAGTTAGCTGCATGTCATTTACAATTAAATTAAAATGTATTGTGGTTTAAATTTATATTAAATACAATTAGTTGAACTTAAATGTGCTTTTTTTACCCACTTATGTAGAATTAAAGTCCATCTTTACATGTAATTTCATAATTACTTCTGTTGTCTTTCAGATATGGTTATGCTGAATGTATTGACAAGCATTTATGGTAAAATATAGTAGTCAGCATTTGATGTGGATCAAAAAAGTTCATCAAAGTTGTCCTAAGACAAGAACGCATTTTGGTTTTAGGACAACTTGTTTAGATCCACTTCAAATGTTGACTTCTGTACTTTAATTGGGCATGTCGTATTTAAATATTTGTAATTACACATTTGAAATGAAGTTTAGTACTACAGTTAAAATTGAAATGAAGTACATTGTGATTTATTATGTTAGTCAGCACACCAAAATAAATGTACTTCTTTCAAATGTACTTTGAAGTGAAAAAGTGTTTTTAGAAATACAGTCATGAAAGTGCAATATCTTTTAGTGCACTTAATTGACCCTTTATTCCATTAATATTATATTATCGGCAAATATAGTTTTTTAAAAATATATTTCTAAGAGTGCAATACTAAGCACACTTCGACACTTAAAGACTGTGACACTTGCAATGAAAATTTAAATGCTAGTATAGTCTATATTTCCCATGAATTCATGAGTGCTTTTGCTGAAACAAAATGTCGACTAGTGCTAAAGTCTCAACACCACAATGCTAAAGTTTTGTTTGTGGTTGCCAGAGTGTTGCTGTATGATTTATAAGGTATTTTAATGTTTTTTTTAGTGTTTTTTAGTGTACTAAAGCTAAAAAGCTAACAAGTACTAAGCTAAGAAATGTCCATACTTTTAAAGTGTTACTAAAAATGCTGTAAACCAGAACAGATATGCTCTGCGTCTGCTCAAAGTAACTTTTATGTTACACAGACTCAGACACTTATCATGTTAATTCTGAAGCAAATACCTGCCTGCAACATGAGCCAGTCAAGCCGACCTGACAGAGGAGGGAGAAAGGCAGGCTGGAAATGTGAAGATGAAGGTCTTTTGAATAACATGGACTGAGACAGCACTCAGACAGGTGAATTTTATGGTTGCTGTGTTGAGGCTTGTTTTAACTTTCACTTATGCCTAAAACAGAACACTCCCCGCTTGAAAGATCAAAGACAATTTTTAATATAACTCCGACTGGATTCGTCTGAAAGAAGAAAGTCATATACACCTAGGATGACTTAAGGGTGAGTAATTTGTGGGCTAATTTGCATTTTTGGGTGAACTAACCCTTTAAGCATAGGAATACCTACGTGGACTGATGAGGTCCATCCTCCTGCAGTCATGCTGGTCGATGGTGATGGGACAGTAATACACGCCTCCGGTTTCATTAATGTTGAATTTGCTGAGCTGGGGCTGGGCTTTTTCTTGGGGCGCTCCAACTAAAAGCCTACAGAAGAACAGCAAACACTCAATAAAAGACTCAAATCGATTTTTCTGAATGCTATTCATATATTTTCTAAATGCATATTATATTGGGAACAATTCACCAGTGCATATGTTTCATTTAAACAAAAATTGACCAGGACTCCTCCAGTCATTTACCCTGTTTAAACCACACCTCTACAAGCGTGTGTTCATCTGCTTCCACTCAACATCCAATCAACAACCGATGCATAGGACCACATTTTTTCTTTTTTCATTTCAAGAAAATATCTGTTGCTACTTTCGTTCCAACGTGACTTTTAACCAAAATATGGGCCTTAAAGGGATAGTTCACCCAAAAATAAAAAATTAATGTTTATCTGCTTACCCCCAGGGCATCCAAGATGTAGGTGACTTTGTTTCTTCAGTAGAACACAAACGGAGATTTTTAACTCAAACCGACGCGTGATGCGTCTTCTTCTTCTTCTTGCTTTATGGCAGATCGCAGACTTATAAGTGCATTACCGCCACTAATCTCTGAAATGGACCATTGACACTCCTAATTGAGATTGTAGATAGAGTGTCAATGGTCCATTTGAGAGATAGGTGGCGGCAGCATGTAAAAGTGGTCAGCATGTTCTCACAATTGCTAATCAATTTTTCTAATTTCATTCGATTGCAGAATAAACAAAGTGTGGGTGATGAGAACATAGAGTGCCAAATCTCAAGTGATTCCTGGGAAGAAAGTAGTCTGTACAACCACTGGTCTTAAAAGTCTTACATTTGAATAAACAAAAGTGGCATGATGTTTAATTTAGTTCCTGATTTGGATCTCAATGAGGAAACAACTGATCAAATCCAGCACTCAAAGCACCATGCAGAAAAAATGAACGTAGAGAGTAAATTTGTAAGTGTATGGTCTTAGTATAGAAAAAGAATGAAGGAAAAGAGGATTAGAGAAAGAAAACTAATGTGCTACTTTACATTTTACAACCATTAAATACTAAACCCATTCACAGCAAAAATGATAATTATCAAGATGATTTAAACGATAACTATATTAGCGTTCACACCAATGGATGAAAGTGTTCTGTTTATTATAAGTGCTATTTATGTGCCTGTCTTGTTTGTGTTCTTTAAAGTCTGAACACCATGATTGGCTGTCTATGTATCAATTATCAGCTGAGAAAAAAAACGTTATGAATGAAATTGCAAAAAACATTGTTCCTCGATGTCTTGATTGTTGTGGTGTGAACTTCCCCATGATCATAAATTTAAAATTATTATTTAAAAACCTATTTAAAAACTTTTATTAAAACATTATTTTTTTTCTCATTATGTGTAAAGCGTTTTTAAACAGTACATTTTCCCTACTTTTTTCGATATTAACCTTCTTCTTCAGTGCTGCTAACCACAACGTATTGGCCCTTGCAGCTAAGAAATTCAGCTCCTGCTCTGAGAGCGTGTGAATGATGTCATGAAAGACGGGAGCTATTTCTGAGCCCTGGGGACACGCTCTATCACCAGATGTCAGTGCAGTGATCTTAGCAAGAATAGTTTGGACTTGCAGAGTTGTTAAACTCGAGCCCATTCCTCACTGATAGCAGAGGACAAAGCTTTTCTTAGACTATCAATGTGCAATATCTACTGTCTGAGATTGTTCTTTGCTAAAACTTTTGTTAGAAGAGCAGTAGTAGTGTTGAGTGATCTTCTAGTGGACATTAGTGGAAGACATTCCATTCTGAGTATCACTCATATAGTGAATACAGCCACCATAAAGGACTGTAGTTTATTCATGTTCAGACAAGACCCCAACAGTAAAATGGCATTACAGGAATTTTTCACAGGTGAGAGTGCTGAACCAAACCTGCAATCAGTCATGACTAATATTTGTCAGTGGTTTTTGCAGGAATGACTCCCCAAACTTAGTACCTGTCTCATACTAGCACCGATACCCTGCTGCTTACATTAGTGTTTACACTGAGCAAACCACAGAGGAGTGGGAGAAGCACTTACAGAAAAGAACTAAAACAATGGCAGAAATGCTGGCTACTACATTTTGGCAAAACTCCAAAAATGTTCCTGAACATACAATTCACTGTACTTACCAGCCGAAATTAACAATAGTGGTGGTAAAGCAACAAAAATGTTTATTCATTTTAACATGGGGCAGATTATCGATCAATAAAGACTTCTTTTCACACAATACTATGTTATGACCTCAAAACACTTTTATTGCAGTACGTGATTTGTAAACTAATAAATTTTTTTTAACATTTGCATCACATAACCAGCTCCATATTTTTGCCTTTTGTGACGTAGTAAACTTGCTCGGTAGCGCACCTGGTACACCACTGAACTTGGGTTCGAGTCCGGTGAAACACAAGTCACAATGGTTAGGTTTAGTGTAGGGTTTAGTTTAGGTGGTACTTTTTTAAAACGCAGTAGAGCATTAACCTTTTAGAGCCACCCAGATATACAACAATCAACATAATAAAACAATGCCATATTCAAATTTGCCTGCTTCCAATATATCCAACAAAAAGGCAACATAACATCATATTGCAGAAATGTTGCAACAGGCACGCTTTTCCAATGAGCCTGGGCTTCATTTTTCACATTAAGTTATTGATATGCATACAGTAACATTGTAAATAGTTAAAAATTTTTGTTACATAACTATAAAAAACAATAAAAGACTCACTGCGCCTTTATTAAAAGGCCAAAAACTGATTATGGTTGTAGTTCACAAAAATACAAATATACAAAAATATTAAAAACCTACACACTACTGTTGCAAGAAAATATGCACAATTAATGTAAAATATTAAGATTTTAAAGTGTGAATTTCAGTCACATGTGACCTTTCTCATGCCTGATTACAATAGGTACGTTCAACTCCATGCAGCACCGCGCAGGTCGATCGCAATCTGACTTGAAGCAGTGCATGTCGGTTAGTAATTTTGTCCGACTTGAGACGGCGCCGACGCCACGTCACTGTCACGTGTGGCATCAAAGCACGCGAGAGCGTTTCGAGAGCAGCCGGCTGACTCAGCTGGTATCATGACAAATCGAGTCCCCCCTCGAAATCGGGTCCACTTAGGACCAAGGCGGTAGCTGTTTTAAATGCCTAATCAAAAGTCATTGATTAGGTATAAGATAGTGTATAAGCTAACCTAGCAGGCTAATCGGGTAGCTGTATGCTATGCTAGTAGGTGAGCTAACCAAAAAAAATTAAAATAATAAAAACGAGAAATGTTTATAACCTATATAAGTGCTATAACCTATAGCTTCGGATACTAGTGTATGAAACATGTCATTTAAAAGACATTAATGGTCATTATAACGAAGTTCAAACGACATAAATCAAAGCGCGATTTTGCAGGAATTGTAATCAGGCGCTAAAAATAATACCCATTAAAAGTTCGTTGAGCCAATGGGATCACTCGGGGTCCTAAGCAGACCCGATTTCGAGGGGGGACTCGATTTCTCATGACACCGGCGCAGTTTCTCCAGAGCGGCTGCAGCCATTGATGACGACACAGCCATTTCATGATTGGCCAGATTCACCGCATGACAACTATCACGTGTGCTTCGGGTTTATTCTAACCTTTTCAATTCCAAAAATAGCCACAAATCTGTGTTTTTAGAACAGTAAAAGCTTTTTTACTATAGTCGCAATATTATATTGAGTCACGTTTATCATAAAACACTGATGAAAGCATATATTCCCCAACTTTATTATATTTAAATTGTATATATTTACGTTGAACTTTATTCTTGAACAGATGGCGTTGTATTAAGCAGTATATAATCAAGAGCAAGTCGGACGTAAGTCGGATTCATTTCTAACCGGCATGCATCTCGCGGTGATCACCGGTGATCGGTTCTGCACAGATTTTGCTCATCTCAAACAAGCCTAATGTCCGGCTTGACGGCTCTGTTTTCAACTCCGCCACCGACTGCAAGCGGCTACTCTCGTTGACTGCCGTCTGTAGCCGTGCTTCAAGTCGAACGCACCTAATGCTAAATCAACCATATTGGCTAATATAAGTCACATGATCAGTCACATGGCAAATCAAGAAACCATACTGAACCATGTAAGTCACCTGATAAAAAAAGTCACATAACTAAAAACATGGTAACGTGTGGCGCTGTTCAATGCAGCTAGTAGGCTCTTGCCTCGCTATGACATGTCACACATTCAATTCAGACACTACAGAGTAGCCAAAACAAAGAGACAATGGACGACCTGATAAGCTCCTGTTACATTATTCTTTACATATCTTAAAGGGATAGCTCACCCAAAAATTACATTTTCTAACTTACCTTCAAATCGACGCAACCTGTATGACTTAAGACTGTATGAACTAGGCCTAATATTTTGTCCAAACTACATTGAACTACATTGGAAAACAATGAGACACTTGTGGTCCACAGAAGAAAGTAAGTTCAACCGGTTTGGAATGACATGAGAGTGAGTAAATGCTGACAGAATCCTCATTTTGGGTGAAATATATTTTTAATATTATTTAATACTGAAAATTGTGTTGTGTGAGTTAAGTTAAAAGAAAAAAAAATCTAACTATAAGCATGCAATATTTCACTAACAGGCAATATCTCTAATAAAAAAGTACCAACAAGTTTTTTTTTAACCATGGTATATATCTTTGAGGTACCTTGGACACACATCAGACCAAAACTGTACTATGGTACCGCAGTAACAGTAAGAAGCATAGTTTGGGTTTACAGCAGTAAGAGTCTGATCTCATCCTGTGAAAGAGAGAGAGGCCTTGGCTCTGAGGATCACTCACTACCAGCTTTATCTGAGATTCCACAGACACTCCCAGAGCAGGAGACAATCACAGATATGGGCATCACAGCTATGTGTGTGAGAGAAAAGTGAACAGTGAAATGACTGTTCCCATACAGAAAAAAAGCACAAATTATATATCTTTAATATCTCAATTGTTTCTCCTGGACAGCAATGAGATTAAATGGATAAACACAGATTGAAAGTAAAGTGGATAATTTCTGCGTCACTAGTGATACCAAACAAAACTGTGGTAATAATGACTGTTTTCTCACAGGTTTCCTCAACACTTCCTGTATATCTGGTTCATCTACTGAAACACAGCTTAAAAAGCCTCCTGTATTAACAAAAGCAGAGAATCTGGGTGTAACCTAAGCATAAAATCACTTATTATACACTTCATACCTGATGCTATTTTACATTTTGATTCTTCTTAGCCACCATGAATGTTTTAGCACACGTAATGTTGCCACCACATTATGAATACAATAGTGCAGGTAATGTTTACATGGTTGCCAAAGAATGGGATTCTGTATTTTAATCTTCACTACATTTTAGCTTTAATAAGATTTCCCCAAGAAATATGAAAGGATAAACCTGCAGTCTTCATGATTCCTACTCTTTCCGACAACAAAGCACTTGAACATGTCATTCCAAACCTGTATTTTATTTTCTGGGGTTCAAAAAAACTGGACCATATTGATTTTCATTTTATAGACAAAAGAAGATCAATTTTTGCAGAATATTTGCTTTTGTGTTCCCAAGAACAAAGTACGTTGTACAGGTTTGGAACAACAGTAAATGATGACAGACTGCTAATTTTGGGTGAACTGTCCCTTTAAAGTAATCATGCAACATGTAACATCAATGGAAACTCCTGTAACTTTGGACATCAACCACAGAAGTCTGTGGAAAAATTCAACTAAAAACATGACCTCAGTTTGTCCCAGTAATGCTGTGAGGAATTAGGGCATGTCTGAGAGCAGGGCTGTTTAGTGAACTGTGAGACTGACATTAAGAACTGGCAACACTGTGACAAGCTTCAGCTTCACAATATAGTGTGACTTGCAGACCCAATATAAAAAAATTAGCTTTGTAGGACAATGTTAGGTGTTTTTTTGTTAGTAGCAACTAGGTGAAGTATCAGTAGGTTGGAGTATTGTCGAAAAAATACAGATTTTTCAATACATTGATACTCCATGTGCATGTGCTGTTAGTTTAAAAATGCATTTGGGAATGCAATGTTGTAGTCTTGTGACAAAGTGACAACTTTTAGGTTCATGCTGATACTTACTAAACTAATCAGAGCAGATACTCAGACATATTGTTTGAGACTGAACACCCAAACAACCCGCATGATTCAAAATCACTGATTCCACCACAGTTGCGCTCACTTTAACCTGTATAGAATGGAGGACAGACGACTGATCGAGATGGATCCGGGATCTTTACTCCCGTATGGAGATATGATTGAGCTGATATCAGGTCATTCACACAACGCATATCAGAACATGTCAAAATGAAATAGAAATAAATCATATTTTGCGAAAATTAAGGCTATTTTTGCGCCTATATATAGTATAATGTAAAATAGTCTAATACAATTTGTTTTGTTATATGCAATATTTTTATGAAAAACCAAACTTTCACATTAATGTGGCTTGATTTATTTCTTTTAACCTTTAATTGTTTATGTATTTGCAGCATTTTATATTTTTGTATATTTGCTTTTACATTTCACACATTGAAAAAATATAATAAATATTATATAATATAATATAAAATATATGAAATAATATATTACATGTTATTTATATATTATAATATTTAAGATATTATTTAATATAGCCTGAAAGACATAAACAGCCCTGATTGAAGACAAATGTGACCACAAAACAAGTCATAATGGTCAATTTTTTTGAAATTGAGATTTATACATCATCTGAAAGCTGAATAAATAAGCTTTCCATTGATGTATGGTTTGTTAGAATAGGACAATATTTGGCCAAGATACAACTATTTGGAAATCTGAAGGTGCAAAAAAATCAAAATACTGAGAAAATCGCCTTTAAAGTTGTCCAAATGAAGTTCTTAGCAATGCATATTACTAATCAAAAATTAAGTTCTGATATATTTACGGTAGGAAATTTACAAAATATCTTCATGTAACATGATCTTTACTTAATATCCTAATGATTTTTGTCATAAAAGAAAAAAATCAATAATTTTGACCCATACAATGTTTTTTTGGCTATTGCTACAAATATACCCCAGCGACTTAAGACTTTTGTGGTCCAGGGTTGCAAATTTACTGGCACAACAAGAATCAGACAAGACTAAAAAGCACCATCACGCCAGGGCTTCTTCTCTACTCCTCGCTGATGTCGATACTTTTCTGTAAATAGACTGTTCTATGGATTAGATTATTGGTGATTGGATTATTCAGTGAAGTTCCCTGCTGACCAGATACTAATCATTTCAGTACAAATACCGTAAACAGGGTAATACAGCCGCTCAGATGGCATATTGAATTTGACAACACAAGCCGGGAACAAAGTCTTTAATCTATTTAGCTTTTTGTAAATGGCATAATTACTACTCTGAGCAGAATATATGAAGCATCTATCAACATTACTGCCATTCAACTGTTCATAAATTCAGAAAAAAGTTAAATAGTACCACTAAGCAAAAGTGCAGGTTTCCCCTAGGCAGAGAAATATAATTGGTGTCAAAATGTCAGATATTTCCATCATTTCCATAACATTTTCATAACAGAAGATTACATCCCCCCCCAAATCTCTAGCCTGAGAACAACATTTCTACAAGTAGCTAAACTCTTCTCTCAAACTCTTGTTCAAACTCAAAATCTTATTTTGACCTATAGTCATTTTTTTTCAGCTTTACAGTTTTTGCAAAAACGGCTAATCTTTCCTCAAACCCTTCTTCAAACTTTAAGACAAGGCACATTTCTATTGACGAGAGATCAATGAGATCATTACAGTATACCAACAGCAACCATAAAGAGATGAGCCGGGGCTACAATCATATACACACCTCCAACAGAGAATATAACATCCTGAAGAAAACCTCCCAAAACAACTGCATCTGAACTCTACGCATTAGAAAGATGATATCAACAAATATCACTTTAAACACTGTATCAGCTATTATAACATTATATTAATTGACTCTCAATGGTTATAAATGGTCCCAAATATCCATTTAGAATTCTGTAATAATTGCTATGTTTCGTCAATTAATTAATTAATAATTCTTGAATTAATCGAGGAAACCACAGATTCAACTATTTGCTTTCTTTTATCAGTGTCACATTATTAGTCTCACAGACAAAGTCATTCAATTTGGTAGCCATAATATTTAGTTCCCTTTCATGGGAACTTCGAACTGCGTACTCTAGGGGTCGCTATGGGGAACGCCTCGTCGTGACCCGTGTCTGAAGCATACATTGAAAAAACACCAACTCGTTGGCCGGCGACAGCCATGACGTCACTACCGGTGCGACTATAGTATAAATAGGCGCCGGGAGCACACATCATTCTCTTCTTCGTCTTCATTGACTGTTCTGTTTGAAGCATGCATTTCCAAGGAAAAAGTAAGAGCTATCTCTATTCATTATGGCGAGCACTCTCAGGGAACCATGGTTACATAAGTAACCTGAGACGTTTTATGGGACACTTAATATGTGAAATAAACTATGCTATCTGAAAGCACAGTAGTTTTAGAGACCTCAACCCTTGACACACAAATCTTAAGAATGATGACAATCACCAAATGCAAAATGATGAGCTCTTAACATTATAACACAATCATGACAAAAAAAACAGTATCCGCATAATTTATTCATGCTGGCAAGTCACAAACCCTTAACTTTTTGGCAATATTTCAGACAACAGTTTGGGACAATATTTAGGGAAATTCTTTTGGTTTAACATGGGTTTTTATTTTAGAGTTTCAAATAATTCACATTTCTTAGTATTTGTGACTCAAAAGGTCCTGTAACCTGGAAAATGTGTAGTTGTTTTTTGCCCGAAGTAGCTAGTTTCTGTAATGAAAGCTTTTGATGCAAAAATAATCACTTGATTTTCCAAAGTTTACAATATTTAAGAATTAGTTCTTTGAAAGATACCTGATATTTATATGACAAACAAATGACTTTATACATGGAGGCCTTCTTTATACATGTTACCAATGCAAGTTAACTGAAATGTAAGAACTATTTTCAGGATAAATAACTGGTGGGAAAATACTGCAGATGCAAATGCTATTAAAATGCAATTAGTCATGCAGCCCTAATAAAAGTCATTAGTCAGATCATTATTGTTATCAACTATTTCCTACTTCATAAATAAATAAATACATGCATGCATAAAAATGGTCAGTCTCTGGTCATTTCTTGGCCACAATAGGATTCAATGTGGACCAGACTCTATGCCAACAGTCAGAAGTCTGGCTGTGCAAGACCGTGACCTGACCACAATGAAAACACGTTTCATGGTGACCTGAACATCTTCAGCTGCAGTTCTCTAATCCATACAGATCAGAAGCTCATGCTGAGGGGCCCCGAAAAGCACATCCAGCACCTCTCGCTTCCTCTGTAGGAGACTGAAATAGCTGCTGACCTGAAACTTGTTAAGCTAATTCGTGCTGGATGCATCATTGCTCTCTTATTTAGTGGTCGACCGATATTGGTTTTTTGACAGCCGATGCCGATATCTTGGAAAGCAGGATGGCCGATGGTCGATATAAAGCCGATATAATTTTATTTATTTTAATTCATATTTACGAAATTTGAAATCATTTGAAAAATGAAATAAAAAAATAAATGTGTTAAATAAACATACTTATAC
>NW_015630025.1:69720-70219 GCF_001515625.1 Sinocyclocheilus rhinocerous
ACATGAATATGGCAGTGGGCAAATGCATAAAGCGCAGCATAATTTAAAATCAAGAGTTTAAAGTTTGTCGATCGCGAATCTCCAGTGAGGCTGAACTCTCCTCCCGTCCGCATTCATTTCGCACGGATCGACCGTCACGCAGAGAGAACACGCGATCATGCAGGATACACATGCACACTTCATAAGATCTCACAACTGGATCCGACTAAGTTTGCAAGGTTTTTGAAATTAGATGTTTATTAGACATTCAAAGATTTGTTTAAATGATATAAATGCGTATTTGCTGAATGCTGACGGCAAACAAGAAAGTATCATGTTTGAAGCAATCGTTATAATAATTTTTGTATACATTTTAATTCCTTTGTTTAACCGTTCTATCTGATTATTAGACAGACTTCTATCCGTTTTTAGACCAGAACTGTTAAGGACAACAGCGAACAAGAGGGAGAATGTGAGCACTGTGTGCTCAGGCGCTGCCGCTCTCAGCGCCGTCAAAATA
>NW_015630025.1:71423-87081 GCF_001515625.1 Sinocyclocheilus rhinocerous
ACTGCCATACACAGAGCCGCCAAAATAAAGTCCCGCCTCGAATGCATCGGCCAAACAGGAAAACTTATCGGCCGATGCCGTTATTTAAAAAATGCCAAATATCGGCCGATATATCGGTCGACCACTACTCTTATTGGTAGAGGTGGAAGTGTTCAGAAGAATATGCTGAATAAGCCAACTAAAGACCTCAGCCCTATGCACACTTAAAACCTTATTTTTTCTTCTGCCATGCTGGTGAGTGCTCAACACAACTACTTGCAGATTACAAGGTCGCCTTTGTGTTGATTTGCACATATGTACATAGAAACAGAGAAAAATATAGACGTGACAGTGCTTGGGGAGACTTCCTGTAGCAGACCAGTCATCATGTGAAACCATCATGAGTCTTATAGTGCGTGCTTGACTTCACTGAGACCTCTGACCTTAGATACACAAGGAGGATCAAAATACAGTTAGATTTGCATGAAGGAAATTTCTCGAAGAAAATAGCAGTGTTTACAAGGCAGCAAAGACTATACCTAAAGTTTACAAGTCCAGTCATAATTCAAATGACTGTGAGAAGAAACACTAATGATGATTCATTAGCATTTTATTTTTTAGCTCAGCCATCACAGGATAGTGGCATATGTCAATGTGTGTGATTTGCAAACCTTATAACCAAAGATACTGTAGATTAGACGCATAATATACTGTATCTACAAATTAATGTTTGAATTGAGCATGTAAACTGAATCAAGTTATATGAATTGAAAAATTTTCAAACTTAATATGAGGTCACATTTATAATTTTTTTTGCCAATTTTCATGGGCAAAATACAGTCATTTCAATACGAATCCATGTATTAGTGCATTAGTGTGAGGGTGAAAGACTTCATGGGTTCAAATTTGTCATTTATTTGTGGATTCGCCATGTTGACGAACAGAAAGCTGCTTTGTTTGAAGGTGAATTCTGTGCGAAATGTTCTTCATACATCACTACACGACTAACAGTGGACCTTATTGGCCAACGTTTTGCCGGAATTTCAGAGGTTTAGAACAAATCCTAAGCAGAATGTTTGAAGTATATCAACACTTTTGTTAAAAAGCAAGCTCCTTTGTGGAAAGTACATGGCTGCTAACATCTTAATAAACCATTATAGTCCTTAAATCATTTCGTTCTAATCAAATGTGGAACAAAATAGTCCCATGGTTGATGATGCATTTGTGTTGTGAGCAGTGTTTGCTCTCGGGGGGACTCTGGGGTCATTTAATTTGTATTCTCCTGTACGTGTTGAAAGGTGGGCCTTTTGTATTACATTTCCTGAGTGCACTGAGTAATGATGAGCAAGGAACCAGACGTATCCAGCTCCCTAGGTGACTATTTTCACTTATGCGTGAGACACCTTCACTCCTTCTCATCTGATATAATCTGCTCAGGATGAGATATTAACGCCAGTTCCCTGTGAGGACTTCATGATGTTCCCAACAGGGGTCTTTTGATGGCCAGATATTTTACAGCTAAGCTTAAGATGATCTGCAAAACAGACTTCAGCCCCAAATGTTATGAGCCACTAACGCTGTTAGGACAATTACTAATACAAAACCAGCAACACCCTAACACAATCCTGAGCAGCCTAGCAACAATATAGGAACATGCTGACAAATTTCCTGAATCAGAAAATTCATAATTCCTCTTAGGGCAACAGATGCTTGTCTGGTGATTTTTGTTATTTTGTAACACAAAATAATGTATCATCTCTTAGAGGACTGACATCATTCTGAACAAGATGAAAATAAACCTTCAGTCAACATGAAACCACCTGTTCACAACAAAAATGAAAACTATAACAGTAACTGTAATGCTAACTATATTTACATCCACACCAACATACTATAACGCTATGCCTATTCTAAGCTCACTGCTAGTTGTTCTCAGTGTGTAGATTTTGATTGGCTGTCAAAGTTTTTGCTGTTCATAAGGTGGAAAAAAATCACTCTAAAAGTTATTTTTGTGATATTGCTCTTCTGTATCGTTATCTAAAAATAAATGAGTAAATAAAACATTTCATTATTGAAATAAAATAAATATGAAATGTAATAAAATAAAATGTAAAAAATGTGGCATCATTTCATATTTTTTGTGTAGTTTCTAAAATAACTAAAACTAAAAATGAATGAAATAAAAAGTAACAGACCTAATAAAAAAAACTAATCAAAATGACATAAAAACACAACAAATTACAATTACAATAACTTTAAAATTTAAAATCAAAGTGAAAAAGGAAAATATATAAAAAATGAATACAAAATGTTAACAAAAATTATAATATATATCAATGATATTAAAATAATACTGGCTACGGATTTTGTCATGGTAATTATATAAGACAAACTATTATATCTATAAAAAAGTATTATATTTAATATTTATTTTATTTTTGTTATTATTATTATTTTTTTATAATTTTAATGTGTCATCTTGAGTTCAGGACCATCTGTGACATTTTACATTCCGGTTGTGTAAAAGAATCACAAAGTGAGTCTGAATCCGCAATTAATAACTTCAGGTTCTATGCCAGTCCAAATCCTGTACAATTCATAGCTCACGCAAAAATGATGACTCTATATCTTGACAGCACACATCCTCATTCACTTTCATTATATGTAACAGTGCAGCCATGCAGGATATTCATCAAAATTTCACTTTTAGTGTTTTCCAAGGAAGAAAAAAATATCCTACTGGTCTGGAGTGATGTGAGGATGAGCAAGTGATCCTTTCTAGACAAACTTGCTTTAAAATTGGTCCCTGAAGGCATTTTCCATTTTGTAAAAATAGAATTGGCACAGACTTACCACTCAAATTTAGAAGAAAAGTATTAGATTCTGCTGATGTCTCGAATGTCTAAATCAGTGCTTCTCAAAGTCCAGACGGACCCGCCTCCATTTCGTATTTCAAGAGCACTAATTATATTTCCTACGTTGATAAACGCATGTTAAACTTATAAATCATTTGTTTAGTTTTTTTTAAAGGGGTCATATGATGCGATTTAAATTTTTCCTTTCTCTTTGGAGTGTTACAAGCTCTTGGTGCATAAAGAAGATCTGTAAAGTTGCAAAGACTAAAGTCTCAAATCCAAAGAGATATTCTTTATAAAAGTTAAGAGTCAGCCACGCCTACCTAAAACGGCTCGTTCTAACACGCCCCCACATACCTACGTCACGATCTGGGAAGATTTGCATAACGCCGCCCAAATGTAAGTTTTATTCTCGCTGTAGTATTGTTGACACTGCAGCCATGTCGTGAAGACGCTGTGTGCTTCGTTGTGAAAGCGAAACTACTTTCAAAAGAGGACGATATCCGCTTCGTCATACCTGGAGCTGATCTGTGCTGGTCGCTGAGGAAATACATCAACTTAGTGCTGTGGATCGCCGGATCGGCTTTCACCGTGGACGAAGCGGAGTCCAGCCCGCCTCAGCTCACTCTATCCCGGCCTCAGTGCACGCTAAGCCGGGGCCTCCCCTCACGCTAGGCCGCTGTGTTTTTCGTTGTGAAAGCGAAACTACTTTGTTTGGCCTTCCAAAAATGGACACGACTAGAAATCAGTGCTTAAGTTGTATTTACAACACTGTTCCAGAACAGTTCAACCCAAATATTCAGATGTGTGCAGCACATTTTATGGAGGACTGTTTACTGATCCTGGGAGAGTAACGTTAGACTAAAATGCCAGCAGTTCTGACTCACGTAAGTACGTTTTCATTTAAAGGATTTGCCACTGATGATTCAAACGCGAGTTTTGAGCAGTGTAGAGTAGCACTTGTTGTTTGTCATTTCTCTGATCACAAATGCAGACAGAATTTTATGTTTACGCGGCGCGATGCAATGCAACGCAACGCGTAAAAAGACAGTATAAGTCATTATAATCAGTAATTATGTCCCCACTGGATGCAACAAATGCCTCGTTTATAATGGGTTTTAATATTTTTGTCTCGTCGCTCCGGCCGGACAGGGCATCACAGTATGGCAAGGGCGTAACATTTCCATCTCACGCTTGAGGTATTCGGCCAATCACAACGCACTGGATAGCTTCTTTTTGGAGATGGTCCGAAATGAAAGCAAAGGCGAGACACTGAAACTTTGCCTTCATGACATTTGTTGTCATGACATCCAGTGAGCGTATGACGTTTGCCATTTTACATAATCGGGCGACATTTCACGCTAATATGAGTATTATTATTTTTTTATTTTTTATTTTTGTTATCACTTAGATTATGGCCATTTGACTTCTAGCAGTGTCCAGTGTTTTTTTGGCGGCCCGTCACAATATCAAAACTGACCGCCACAAATTTCAAAATTAAAATGCAGCGCGGGTGTTTTTATATGTACGTATCTTTGAAAAGAACCGACCGTCTTCAGAAAAGCTTCGATGTCATTTTCATTTCGTCTTTCCTGTAATATGCCTGATAAAGTAGCGTGTGTGAGTGCAGCGCTTATTTGATTACAGCCGTTACCGGGGAAACCGCTATATCGCCCACTCCAAAAGCGCCTCCTGCTGGCAGAGAATGAATTTGCATTTGCAAGTCTGTGGGAAACACTGTGTCTGTCAACAAACATAAACAAAAAGCATGCTTCAGAGCTGTTTTGAGAAGGTGCTTAAGTTTTGAGCCATGTATTATTACTATGAATTAGGCTTACTACTGCTACTACTATTGCTATCTTGTGCCCTGCAGTAATCATTTACTTAAACTCTTTTATGAGATAAAGGGGGGAAAAAAAGAAAATCGGCCATCATCATATATCAGCCATCGACTGTCCTGATTTCTAAATATCTGCATCGGCCAGAGGAAAACCCTTGTCGGTCGACCTCTATTGCTGACACTTAAATTAATTGTTTTGCCACTTTTGCACTTGTTATTGATGTATTTTGAATGCAAAGGCCGCTTTATTTAAAGGGGTCATATGATGCTGCTAAAAAGAACATTATTTTGTGTATTTGGTGTAATGAAATGTGTTTATGCGGTTTAAAGTTAAAAAAACACATTATTTTCCACATACTGTACATTACTGTTTCTCCTGTATGCCCCGCCTTCTGAAACGCGTCGATTTTTACAAAGCTCATCGGTCTGAAAAAGCAAGGTGTGCTGTGATTGGCCAGCTATCCAATGCGTTATGATTGGCCGAATACCTCAAGCGTGAGACGGAAATGTTACGCCCCTCACCATACTGTTCCAGTCCGGACCTTTGACACTGATGAAAATTGAATGTAGACTTTGAGAACCCCTGGTCTAAATGATAAATGTCAACATTTCAATGGCGACCCAGGCTCATCAGTCAACAAGTCAGCACAGAAACCTACAGGGGATCGTCACAGTACACAGCTGGAGCTTTCAAAGACCCACACCTGAATCAAACAGAGGAACGGCTTGGGATGAAAAACGAGAAGGCTGGAGGGTTGCCAAATCTCCCGTATTCATGCCATGCACTGAACAGCTCGTTCACGCATAAACAAACGCATTTTTCTCGTTTAAATATAGTGACACGAAATTAATCTTGGGAACGTGAAAGTCCAAGCAAACATTTGCTCTAGAGATCATTAATTTTTTCTATCTCATTGTAAACAATCAGAAAGAGGGAGGTACGCCAGCGAGGATTGTGGGAGCTGAGAATGAGAAAGACTATTTGAATTATTTATGGAGCAAGAGTGATGTTTTATAAGAGGCAGCTGAAATGTTCATGGAATGTTTAAGAGTTTAAACTCTCATTAATGGATTTATTTTGAGAGAGAAGCCTGATTTTGAGATTTGGATTTATTTTGAGAGAGAAGATCATGCCTGTCAAATGAAAAAAAAAATGGCCTTGAGCTATAGATCGCAGACAGTTACAGTATGCAACACATTTTCCTTCATTTAATTAAATGTGTGACGCAGAGGAATCAGACCCATTGATCTGATCTTACTCTCCATCAAAAAACAAAAGCGCAGCATTTAATAAACTCTCTCTCTGAGGCAGAAAATGACTGTGCATGCTTGGTTCGCAGGCCTCTAATAGCGCTGTAATCCTCCTCTGTTTGAGAGGTAGCAGGTTCCCAAACGCCTCTGCCTCTCTTTCGGTCCTGTCCCAACCTGCAGCCATGGCAGATCCACTTGAGCAAGACAGGATGAGGAATTCTCAGCATTCCACAGTCAGAGGACTGGAAGAACCAATCAAAGAGCTGAACACAACACCACCAGCTCCTGCACAGGAAGAGAAGATAAAGCACTCCATGCTGAACGAGCTGTTTAAAGAGGTTGTAAGAGGACTATATATTTGTTTTGTGCTCTGAAAGGCTGCCATCTCTGCAAAGGGATCAAGTCGGGGTATGAAGAGTTCACTCTGGCAGGCTTAAAATTGGCTTGACATTAAATTTGACCCTTTTTACCCCTTAAAGCATATTCTTGGTCTTATTGTGCATGATTCATTGGTGCACTTTATTCCAAAGATAAAGTGTTTAGTCTGTGATTTAATTGAAGAATAATACATTTCTCTGACTTTCTGTAACCTCTTTTCTCCAGCACCTGTTAGAGACGACTTCTCATCATCCAAACAATCTAAATGAATAAAATACAACAGATTATGAAAGCAAAATGAGTTGCAAACAGATTTTCCTTTTCATTTTAAGTTCTCGTTTCTTCATTTCCTTATATTGTGTCACAATTATGATATGAAGATGATTCTCCGTAACTCAGAAGGATCAGAGAAGTGGGACCAGTGCTATTTTAGTATCATTGATATGTTTTTATTAGTTTTTAATTTTTTTAAATGCCTAATTTTTTTTTTTGTACAATTTGTTTTACTTACTTACTTGTTTTACATTTTTAGTATTAGTGTTTTTTTTTATTTGTAATGTTTTTATGAGATAACCCAAACCCTAACCTAACCCTAACTAATGATAATAAATTAATAATGATATGTTTTGGTCAATACTTAAATGATATATTTTTATATTTTCACTTTATTTTTAGTTCAAGTTTTAATAATTTTGTTGTGTTTTTGTCATTTTATTAGTTTTTTTTTTTTTTAAATGTCTATATAGTTTTTATTAATTTTATTTTCATTATTTCAGTACAATATTTTAGGACTTAAGAAAAAGGAAAAATGTTTCTTAGCAAGTAACAAAAATGTTTTTTAAGGTTTTGGGTTTAGTTAACAGTAATAAGTTAATAATGATATGTTTTTGTAATTTTATTTGAGTTTAGTTTTTTTTTTTTTTTTAAATATGTCTATATAGTTTTTATTACATTTTTTGTTTGACTTATTTTAGTACTTTAAGTAAAACTAAAGAAAAATTTGTAATGTTAATGTTTTTTCCAAGTAACATTTTTTTTATAGTATTAGTTTTAGTTAATGAAACTGCATGTTATTCCCTAAAAAACTATAAAGGTTCATCCTTCACCTCCCTTGTCTCTTTCAAACTTACACGTCTTCATTTCACGCACTAAAGCAGTGTTAATGCATGTTGTAAATGGGCAATCGCTTGCACTTCTGCATTATTTAAAAGTTCACACTCCTCATGCTCAACTCAACAAGATCTAATTCTTGTCTCTGAGGTGAGACAGTGCAGACATTTGGGTTTGGTGGACAAATGCAGAAAAGCAGTGAAAACATACAGCAGAAATGTATTTCTCTCTTTTCACTGAAAACGCTTCAGTTTGAGCCAGCACATTCCATCTCTCAGGATATGCGGAGGGAAGAGAGGGGTCTGCGCAGTGTCCTGCTTAGACAAACATGGCCAACGGTAAAGAGAGATTTGATTAGATCTCTCTCATAAGATGCATCAATAAAATGCCCCCATGCAGCCCAACTTCAGTTCAGCTCTAAAGCACCTCAGTAACACACAACTGAGAAGAATCAACCACAAATAAAAAAAAATTGTCTTCCCAAAGATGAAATACTGATGTCAGGAAAAGGTTTTAAATGTATATTTCTCATAAAAATCTCATATTTAGATATATTATAGTCTTTTCATTACAATCTTTTTATAATAACTTCATTTTCCTCCATAAGCACATTTTACCCCAAATTTGAATTACTGTACTACAAAAAAATTAATAAATTAATAAACCTCATACTCTTCACTATAGCACAGTAATGAAAATCATCCTGTCTGGGCACAATAAAAACTGAAAAATAAAATAATAAATAAAAATAATAAAATAAAATAAAATCTATCTATCTATCTATACATCTATCTCTGTGTGTATAATTATTTAACTAAATTTAATATTATTATTTATAATAATATTTAATATGTATAATATTTTACCAAATATTATTATATAATTAAAGTATTTTATATAGTGACATACATGAAGTCAGAATTTAGAAACTTAATTGTAACTTTATTAATTTTAATAATTTTAAAGAAACTTTATAATAAAATCAAAATCAGCATAATATAAATCAATTACTTAAACAAGTAATTAAAAACAAATACTACCAGTGTAGCATCTTTATCATTGTAATGTGTATATATAAAATTGTATACATACATACATGTACAGTACATATACATACATACTGTTTGTATTTATTTTTTTATTTTTTTTACTACTCTGACTTTATTAGCTGGTCTTTCACAAGCTGGCACGTACAGTTTTACAGCATATAAAGCATCTTACAGGGTGTTTTTAAGTGGCAGATTGTTAAAGTGTGCACAGCTGGGTCTTCTTTAACCGTGCATCTAGCCATCCTAGACACAGATCCTAAATACCATTTCTGTACCAGTGTCCCCATCCGCCTGTGAGCGAAGGACACACTCCCCGTGACCGTGTGGCCCCTCTCATGTTTCAGTGCCTGGACAATATCACGCTCCCCAGAGGGCACAGCATCCATCCAGTCCTTAACAATAACACTGGGTTAAGTGGCGAATTTATAACCGCCTGATGAAGCAGAGAGGTGAAGTGATTTAGGTGATTACTTTCAAAGCAGCGTCATCGACTAAAACATGCGCCAAGGAGATTCCTCGGTTCTTTGATGTGCCTTCAGGGCCTGTAGATGAAACTAGATGATGGGCTCTTGATTAGCAGGAAATCACAAATAAGGAAAGAGCAATTTGGGGGAACTCCCTACCATCCCACAACAGAGGCATAGCTGACAGCTTCACAAGATACATCAGCGACAATCATATACAACATATTCAATCCATCTTCTCACTAGTGCTGACCCATATTTGTGCTGCTAATTCTGGTGCTACATGCTTTGATATATAGCAGCGCGCCATTGCTGAGAGTTTTCCTTTTGAAAGCATGCAGCCACCGAGAGGGTAATAGGTTTATCAGGAGCATAAACAGTCTGCAGGCAACAGGTTATACCGGCACAGGATATGAGGGCATGACAAAGCTCTGTCGTACAAAACCTGCATATCTTTGAAGATATCTACTTTAAAGCAAGAAAATAAATCTGTGCACTTCTGATAACAGACATTATCTTATAACAGATACAGTATAAAAGCCTAAAGAAAAGATTATGTTTATATGCGATTGTTTCCTGTCTTTGAAATGAAAGCACAGCCCACATTCAGCTATAAATCCATGTCCTGAGGTGTAATTTTCTTTGGCATAGCCAGCGGCAAAAGTATACAGGTTCATCTGGACCTATGTCTCATTTCTCATAATAGGGAGAAAGATAATGCAATGATCTCAAAGTTGCAGTATTATACTGTCCTGTCTTTGGCTACACGGTTTAAACACAGTCCTATTGTTTTGACTGTTCTTGGCGTCTGTTGGCGTGTTAACACCCGTCCTATTTCACCGGCGTTGTATTCAAATGACCTCAGAGGGTAACTAGAAGACTGTAGAAATAGTAAACCGATATAGACCATAAAAAAAGCTTGCACACCATTTACAGTACTATAAAATGGTGCCATTTATAGTCATGTTAAAGTATAGCTAGAACTGTACTTAAATTAAAAGTAAACTAGTGCTGTCAAACGATTAATTGCGATTAATCGCATCCAAAATAAAAGTTTTTGTTTACATAATATATGTGTGCACACTGTGTATATTTATTATGTATATATAAAAGCACACACATACAGTATATATTTTGAAAATATTTATGTATTCCTAGAGTATATATTTATATTCATATAATTTACATTATATATAAATATATTTAATATATAAACATTACATATTTTTCTTAAATATATACATGCATGTGTTTGTATTTATATATACATAATAAATATACACAGCACACACACATATATTATGTGAACAAAAACTTTTATTTTGGATGCGATTAATCGCGATTAATCGTTTGACACCACTAAAGTAAACATAACAGATCAAAAACGTAATTGTGATGGTTCAGTGATGGCATCAGATGTTAGTATTGTGACATATACTGTAGCATAATGCTGAATGAATATCATATTTATGAAAAACATGACATTGCCCAAAAATTTTTGATTTTACCAAGGCGGTATAAGCTTGGTGGTAGGTAGCCTATTTTATTAGTGTTTATAGCATATTTACTTCAAGAGAACTTCAGTTAGGCTATAATATAAAGCAGAACAACTCGGATGGTAATAAAAATAAAAACAAAAACTGTAGACCAGTAGCTAAATTATGGCGTCTGCGCAGTTTGTGAAAGTTAAGGACTCACAACGAACAGGTTGCCTTTCGGCGGTAGCGCTGAGATTCGTTTGAACCATTCGGTTCGTTTTAATGAACCGATACACTGAACAATCAATACTGATGCTTTTAAAGTTTGCAGGGCTGATAACAGCTGGTTCGTGGCTGGTCCAAGATGGTCTACCAGCTTGCACTAGCTAATGAAGCTAGAACCTAACAATCATGCAGATACCAATAGCTTCCAGTAGCCTATTATGAATGATAATATTTAGTAGCCTACTCTAGAGATTTTAGAATATTGTTATGTTAGATTTACTCTTGAATCATTCTTTATAATAGTGACTAGGCTACAAACGCTTCTCAAATCAGTTGAATCATTTAACAGAATCGGTTCAATAGCCTAAATGATTCGCGAATCGGACATCACTTCAGCGCTGCAGGTGCTAAAGAGAGGTTGTTTTAGTTTATTTGGATGCTCAAAACTAGATATTAATTCATATGAATGAATCCATCCACGGAGCATAAATATCTAAAGGTTTGTGACGTTGAATATGCGATCGTCATTTGTATTCCTCGTTCTAGCCTGTGTTCGACTAGCGCAGAAGAAAGAAAAGAAACAAAACGAGCAACTTTCGATATATGTAATATCATTCTGGTACTTACAAGTTCTTCTTTGTCTTTTCGGTCTGTTTGTGCAATGCAACAGAAAATCCAAATAAGCTGCCCTTGGTTTTTCCTTCTTTGATGACCGGGAACTTTACGTCAATGTTAAATCCAGTGTTCGTTTGAATTGCGCAAATCAAGAATACGCACAAGTGCAGAGACTTTCCAGCCATATTTAATATTCCCCTCTCTCTCCCTCTCTCTGCCACTTGTCCAAGCAAAGCCAATGAGATTGAATTGATCAATCACACGCCATAGGAAAGCGTCTTACACTCTCTGGCACTGAGCTGTAAGGTGTTTCTTACTGTTGTCGGTTCCCCGCCTCCACACACCCGCAGCGAATTCCAACCTGCCGCTGTCCGCCACACTTCACCAGCCCGCAGCCCTGCTTCCCCAAATAGAGGACTAGATATGTCCCACAAGTCTGATAAGAGAGAGAGAGCCCTTAAATGCAGTAGTGCGCTCTCTCTCTCTCTCTCTCTCTCTCTCTCTCACACACACACACACACACACACACACACACAGTTACACACAAGCCTTCACTTGTTGCTGTGCTGCACATTAGATTTCATTATTCAAGGTTTTGTTATTCAAATTTGAACGTGGTGTGCATTGGGTGAATCCTGAGAAAACATGTCCAGGTCACATTTCACAACCAAATCTACAGGAAAACAAACATTAATGATTAAGTTACCCTTTTAGTGTCCTTTAGTAATAATATGATAATTTTTACAATAAAATCAGTATAAAGTCAGTACAACAAATGCTATCATGATGCATAAACACTTTTGAATTTTGACATTACAATAATAAAGAAGTAATTCTTTTTCTGAATTAAAGGGATAGTTAGCGCTTAAAGGGATAGTTCACCCAAAAATGAAAATTAACCCATTATTTACTCCCTCCTAGGCGTATATGACTTCTTTCTTTCAGATGAATCCAATCGGAGTTATATTAAAAATTGACTTTGATCTTCCAAGCTGTTTAATAGCAGTCAAGGAGCGGCCGGCAGGCTTGCAGCAACCACATGTGACGACCCCGGGCTGGACTCCGTTTTCCAGGAGAGGTGGGGGATGGAGGTGTGGATGGTTTTGGAGTGGGGGATGCACCCACTGAACTAAATTAATAGCTTTGTAGATAGCAGATCACAGCCCCAGCTTCTGCAAGAGGGAGGAAGACTCCAACTCATGGGAAAACACAGAAGCAGATATGAGTCTCCAAGCAGATCTCAATCTATTAAAAAGGCTTGGAAAGGTTCTTTTTTTTTTGCTACTAAATTTATATACCCTATAGATGTGCTTTTGGGACGTTTCCGGGTTTTCCTTGAGCCTTGCACTATATACCCATGAAAATCATTAGACCGTTTTAGAATTATCCATTTAGGGCAATGCAATGAAAACACTAAAATATTTTGGGCAAAAATGGAAATGGCAAAGTACATTCGGTGCCTTGGAAATGGCAACGGCAGAGTCAATCACACTATGAGATACTCTTCAGCTACAGAAAATATGGTAAAGATTTCCATATCCAACAGCTTTCAAAACCAAATTTATATATAATCTGTAAATTAGTGGTGCTTGTTAAGACAAACATGACTAATATTGCTCACCCATTTTTTTCTACAGACTTAAAGGGGTGGTTCACTGTTTTTTTTTCTAGGATTGATTGTTTATGGGGTGCAGTCTAACATGTGTTAATGCTTCGTTTAAAAACTCTATTTTCAAATAAAAAAGTGAAATAGGCTACAAACAGTTCTCAATCAGTTGAATCATTCAACAGAATCGGACATCACTACAGCACCGCAGGTGCGAAAGAGAGGTAATAATAAAAATAGAAAATAGACTTTTTTCTAATGATTATGGATGTTTTTTGACAGGTTTTTGTGATTTACTCATTTACTGACAAGCTTAACAAAATGTATCCATTCCCCCTAAAAACACCTTTTTAAAACGGTCTGAAAAGCTTTGTTTTGGAAATTCTATGCAAATTCTCATAAGATGAACTCATTAAATATCAGTCTGAAAAAGTTTTGTTCAGCTCTTCATGAGAATCAAGACTCTTGACTCCCTCCGATGAGCTAATTGGAGCAGAACTGCCGTCACACAAGGGCCCTGATAAGAGCAGCACTCAAAACAGATCACCAACAAACGACTGACCCCAGGTCATCACAGCATGAATGGACTGAACGTAGACCAGGGAAGGAAGCAGACTGAAATGAATCAGTGACCTCACATTAACTCTTTCTAACTTTCAAATAACATTACCAGAGATTTATATTAGTTTTATAATTCATTTCTCCTGTTTGTGTATTTGGGTCAAAGCTTGATTCCACTTGTGTCATGGAACCTTAATGCCACCACCTTCCCACTCTGATCTGCCTTGTCATGCCTTGGAGTTTCTCCTCCCTTTTTCCAGGAGAGGTGGGGGATGGAGGTGTGGATGGTTTTGGAGTGGGGGATGCACCTAAATATCGGAGCAGCTTCCCAGCGGTGGAGAGAACTCAAGGAGTGGGAAGGCCTGGAATCGGACGCCGAGTTTGCGTTGTTTCTTTTTGATAGGTGAGCAATGTTGATTTTGCTTCATTTCACACAACTTATCCGTGTTGGCTTTTGTTTGAATATGCTTGTGTGTCATCTTCACTTGTTTCCGCGATCGTCGTTGCCATGGTGGTGTACGTACGTGTGGGGCGGAGATTTCAAAATAAGGGCGAGTTTGTTTGTTTTGGTGCTTTCAAATATCAACATAGTTTAGCAAAAATCGCTTAGTGCACCTTTAATAAGCAGCAAATTAGGAGTTTAATGAGACAGAAGCCGTAGCTAATAGTTCACCAAACTATACTTAGATTCATCAACTTAGCCACCAATTTGCCAAAATGTAAAATAGTTATGAATGGCTGTGAAATTGAGTTGTAAATATCCAATATAGACTGCACATGAACTCTAACTAGAGATGGGAATATCCTAGAGACTTGGAAGGCACCACCTAGCAACACCCTAGAAACCACCCAGTACACTCTAGCAATGCCTTGGCAGCCGCCTTATCATTGTGCTAGTAACTAACATTTTCCTCAGAAAATCACATTTAAAGGCAGAGTAAGTGATTTTTCAAAAACACTTTAGAAAACTGATTCGGGCCGAATCGCAAAACAAACTTGTAGCCAATCAGCAATAAGGGGCGTGTCTACTCGTGATGTGGAGGAGAGCGCGTTCAGTGCATGGGACGGACATTAGCCGAGCGACAGAAAGATAGAGATGGCGGATAAAAAAACAAAAGAGGAAAACGTCTGCGGAAAGATAAGGCAAGAAGTAGGACCCGTGAAAATATCGTACTATTCTGGTGACAAAATTTGCTTAACGTGCACTATACGATGACGCTTACGTATGCATAAAAACCAAAGTATACTTTGGGCTTAAGGGATAGTCCACCCAAAATAAAGATTGATTTGCAATGCTCAGGGCTTTACTCAGTCAGATCAGCTCAGGCACTTAAGATAAATGATGAGCGTGATAGGGCAAAATCTGATCTCGGATCACTTGAAGGCTTGTTAGATTGTGCAGTTGTTAGTGCCATGCTTGACTGTGTGAGCAACTTTACAGGAACTGAGAATTTGATACCTCACAATTAATCCAAGTGCACAACCATTAATTATTATGGGCACACAAGGTTTAGTTGATGGTACAGCTCTTGTTCTGACATGTCTAATCCATGTCTTCCGTTTCTTAGTGCTTTAATTCATGCATTTATTTGTGAACAAAAACGGCAGTGAAGGAATGGCAAAATACAGACCACAAAAATGTCAGCAGTGTTTTCAGAGCTTAGAGGCTTTCAAGGTTCTGCATGGGGAAGATAATACTCTATTTGGAAAAGAGTTTGTTTTGGTTCAAACTGTCTTTATCAGACAGTTTTTAAGACAATCAAAGAGAAATGCTCCTGTGTTCCTCTTTGACCAGCTGTGTTTCCTAAAGGAAAAATACAAAATACACAAATAGAATGTTTTAATATATATAACAATATGCTGATTTTGATTGTTGGAAACAGCTGTGCTGCTTATTTTTTTTTATTTTTTGGAACCTGTGATACTTTTTTCAGGATTCTTTGATGAATAAAAATAAAAGAACATCATTTATTATTTTCTAACAATGTAATTCTTTACTATGACTTTTTATAATTTTAATCAACCTTGCTAAAAAAAAAATTAAAACTAATTTCTTACTGAATTTACTGACCCACACTTTTAAAAAGTAGTGTATATTGTTAAAAAAATATTTCTATTTTAAATAAATGCTTAATTAAAGAAAAAGAATGTATTACAGGTAAAAAAAAAAAAAGCAACACTGATAATAAATCAGCATATTAGAATGATTTCTGAAGGATCATGTGACACTGAAGACTGGAGAAATGG
>NW_015630025.1:87359-88968 GCF_001515625.1 Sinocyclocheilus rhinocerous
TATATATATATATATATATATATATATACACATACAAGCTGTAATGTTAAGAACTCACAACGTCCTTCGCCTGACATTTACATAGTATTATATACTGAAACCATATGTTTTCAACATTGACAATAATAAGAAATGTTCTTTGAGCACAAAATCAGCGCATTAACATGATATATGAATGATTATGTGACACTGAAGACTGGAGTAATGGCTGATGAAAATTCTACTTTGCATCACATAAATAAATTATATTTTGAAAGTATATTAAAATAGAAAACTATTATTTTAAATTGCAATAATATTTCACAATACTACTTTTTTTTCTCAGATCAAATAAATGCAGTCTTCATAAGCATAAGAGAATTCTTTAAAAAACATGAAAAATCTTACTGATGTGTGTCAAAAAATTAATTCCTAAACTGCTATGGTGAAAACTATGCCTTTTAAGTTTCTTGACTATTCAAAAACTTTTTATGACTTAAAGTAAAAGTAAAGGTTTGTCACAATATTTTACATACAGATCTATCTGAACAGGTGGAGCTGGGGGAGGTGGAGGGTTTCAGAGGAACTGCACTGTTGGATCAGCTAACAGCAGACACTGATTCAGACTATTTAAATGTTGAGCAAGGAAACTTTGGCTGCAGAATCAGCAGAGACCAGTCAGCTTGTGACATGTAGTAGTAACTGGTGTGATTGCTAGCAGATTGCATCTAAAGGACCTGTCAGCCTGCACCATCTAGAAATTAATGCCTGTACTATATATATAATATTATTTAACAGCACTGAATCAACATAAATATATTCTATTATACCAACAAAAAAAAACAAAAAAAAAGAGATTAAGTGCAAAAGCACATTTTGTTTTGACGTGATATTTTGTGCTTTAATTTCGTTTTACTTATGTTCTCATTTTTGTTAAATGTAGGCTTACATTTTAAAAGAAAAAAAAAATAGTAAAAGTTACTGGTAATTTTCTGCCAGGACATTATCCATTAAGTTTACAGATATTTACTTTAACATAATGCAATGCATAATTCAAAATATGAGTAAAACATCTGTTAAGATCAATGCCGAAAATTCTATCATATAGACATTTAGTATAATGTGAAAGATGTGTCCTAAAGAAAAATGAGTTAAGAATCACGGATGTAGATCACTGATCCTTAATAGTGTGTCTTTCCAATCCATGTTCTTGTCCTGTAATAAATCAAACTGTAGTTTCTCAATGGAGTGATCGAGTCCCACCACAGCTTGACATCACTGCATGCTTCACTTCATAAAAGAGCTGAAAACAGGTTCTTTGACTGCTGGGACAGTAAGGATAATATGCTTGTGACTCTATAATGGCAAAAGTGATTTAGGAACAACTCCAGCGATAGTACTGGTGGAATAAAAGCAGAAACATATTTTTGATATTAAAGGGTTAGTTCACCCAAAAATGAAAATTAGGCTGCATTTTACTGACCCCCGAGGCATCCTAGGTGTATATGACTTTCTTCTTTCAGACGAATCCAGTCGGAGTTATATTAAAAATTGTCTTTGATCTTTCAAGCTGTTTAATGCCACTCAGCGGGTGTTGCATTGCTTCAGTCCAAAAGAAGTTAAATAAAAA
>NW_015630025.1:89061-96069 GCF_001515625.1 Sinocyclocheilus rhinocerous
TTTTATGGATGGGCGCTTTTTATTTAACTTCTTTTGGACTGAAGCAATGCAACACCCGCTGACGGCAATGACAGAGCTTGAAAGATCAAAGACAATTTTTAATATAACTCCGACTGGATTTGTCTGAAAGAAGAAAGTCATATACACCTAGGATGCCTCGGGGATGAGTAAAACGCAGCCTAATTTTCATTTTTGGGTGAACTAACCCTTTAAGCCCAATTCCCTGAAAACAGTTCAAAACTGCTTGCTTCTGACTTCTGCCAGCTCTTCTGCATTATCACAGCTGTCTTTATGTTTCCGGGGATTCTTTCTGTGTTGTCTCCAGGTATCTATTGCACTGCTTACCTCTTCTCAAGCAGAATGGTTCGCATTTTGGAGCAGAGTTCTTGGCCAGGCGAACTGGATTCTGTCGCGAACCGGCTGCAAATTGAGAAAAGAGCTGTGCCATAAAGTAACGCTGCTACGTATTGTTTATTAAAACAAACATTGCGCCGTTAAGAAAAGAAAAGCCAGAATTGTGAGATATAAACTCGTTGTTGTGAAAGGCTTTTAACAAAGAAGGAAGGAAAGAGTTGAGTATTAGAACGGATCTTTGTTCTCTTTGAACAGAAAGAACAGCGCTCCACAAACCTGCATGTTTCACACTCAATTGAATCTCTCATTCAGATCATTATGTCCATTCATTAGCACGGGGAGAACAGGCCAAAGCCTGACACAAAAGCAAACACAACAGAGCAGTCTGGGAGGCCAGACGTTACACTCTTTAGCAGGAAATTGACAATTATTTAGACTGTATATAATACTTCCCCAGCTACAGCTGATTCTATTACAGGGCAAATTATATGTCCATAAATATCTAAATGTGCTCAAAAAAATAATTCCGTAACACTTCAGTTTAGGGACCTATTTTCACTATTAACTAGCATGCACATTACTACCATATTGGCTATTATTATTATTATTATTATTAACATTAATATTAAGCATTACAAAATATTTATTTTGTTTTTATTATAATTTCATTAACAAAATCAACTACTAAATAAACACATTAATTAATTAATCAATTAATTTATTATTATTATTATTATTAACCTTAGAACTAACTGGGACTTTTTATTTATTTATTTAGTTTTATTTTATTTAGTTATTTATTTATTTTTTGGCATCAAAACAGATATGTCACATCATTCATATGTATTTCATTTTTATTCTAGACTAGCTATTGATTCACTCACATTGGTTTTGGCAACTAATTTATAAAAAATTTTTTGAACTGTTAGATCTTCAATATAGCAGTTGCTGCACAAAATGCCACCATGGTAGCTGCTGAGGGCTTGAGAGGTGCTGAAGAATGAGAAGAGATTGAATGCAATGATGGAGTTCATTAAGAGAAGAGGGACCCCCTTCACTCCCACCACAGCTGTTCTGTCCAGCAGTTCAGAATAAGTCTGTCCTGCGAAATGAACACATTCCTGTGAAGCCCGCTCCCGTCACCCAGAGAGACCAGCTGCTTCTGTGCCGCTTATTCCTACAGACACCAGCTGGAAAACCAGAGAATAGAACAGACGTACATAAGAGCTTCAGAGAAAACACAACAGATCCTGTTCTTGCTGAAGAGAGGCAATGTGATATTTATTAATAAATAGACTCTCAGATTAGATGCATATCAAATATCGTTAAACATTTTTTTTAGAGCATGTGGATTGTGGCATTTTTAGCTATTAAAGCCAGCTTTTGAAAAGAAAAGAAAAGAAAAGAAAAGGAATATCACATATGACCTCCTTAACATCTCATTTGTTTCCCCTGGACAGTAATAGGAAGCAAATGAAGAGGTCTTCTGTTTCTCAGATTATATTTTTCTCGCTATTGCATGTAATCTCACAACAATCTCTCAAACTCTGCTCAGATTTTTTATATTCAGTACTCTTGAGATCTTAATATGAACTTAAACAATTATATTTTTTATTATCTGAGCTATGATATCTAGCTACATTCATTTTTATAGCTTTGTAATTCTATGTCAAGAGTTACAAATATTTAAGAGAAACACTTGAGGCAAACTTGATGCTCAAAGGAATAGTTCACCCAATTTTATTTTATTTTTTTATAAACAGTGCTTGATCTGTGCATATTTCTCTCCTGAGTCAGATGAGACCATTTGGAGAAAACAATATTATGGATAGAGGACTTATTTGTCTGCTGGAAACAACCGTTTGAAGTTAAAAACATCTTAATGATGGATTTGTTTATTACAAACATGCAGTTTTTCACGTCACAAGGCGTTAATTGATGTTCTAGAGCGGTGTGGATTACTTGTGGATTATTGTGATGTTTTTATCAGCTGTTTGGACTCTCATTCTGACGGCACCCATTCACTGCAGAGATTGGTGAGCAAGTGATGTACTGCAACATTTATCCAAATCTGTTCTGATGACGAAACAAACAATCTCGGATGGCTTGAGTGTGAGTTAATTTTCAACAAATTTTCATTTTTTGGGCGTGAACTATTCCTTTAAATGAAACAAACAAGTCTCTGGAAAGAGCAACCAAAGAAGCACATTGTTTCTAAGGAGTAATGGAAATGATGTGTTACAGCACCAAAAAATGAGAAATTAAAAAGAAAAATCTGTTTATGATCTTAAAGAAGTGAATATATACTCTAGCAGAGTGATTTATTGTTGCAGAAGCACATGCAGCAGTATAGAGCTGCACCTGCTGTGAACTTGGATCCTTCGGTGGAGAGGATGTAAGGCTAAAGGTCAGAGGTCAGCTGTACTTATGAAGGGGGTAAAGATTAACGCATGAGATGCAAAAATATCCCCAGAAATCATTAGCTCACTATGGTAAACGCTAGATATTTTTTCTATATATATGTGCTTGTGGGTAAAAAAGCAAAAGAGGGTTCAGATAGAAAGTTGGAATCAATTTTTGCGGCATCAAGCAAAGGCTTCATTCACAACATCCAGCCACAGCTGGCAGTCATTTGCTAACTGACTCCTTTGACAGCTGTGGTCCTCTGGGAGTGAATTACTGGGGGCTTTTCCTTTAACACCCCATGCACTGAGCTCATAACCCCAGCACTGCCTCCCACAGCAGCCTTACAACACGCTGGGAAGACTCTACCTTACAGCATGAATGAAACAAAGATGTCAATAAAAGGAAATAGAAAACACACAGATATTATTTGTATTTGGAAACACAGCTGAGATGTCTATGTGAAACACTTAAAGATTCTGCTCCCACATTAAGTTTGTCCCTTTCATAAAGATATAGTAAGTATAGTATAAAGTTCTCTTCTTTACTTTTTTGTTGTTGTTGGATGTTTCTAATGCAAGGGTGAATAAGTTCAATAGCATGAAAATATATTATAATATAAAATATTGAAGTATGTGCATACATGCATGCTATATTTGATATTTGTATGCTCATTCCTATATATAGTGATAAGCAAACATTACAAATTTGAACATTTAATAATAATGTATCAAATATTTCTGAGTCAATATGATTTCAAAAATATAATATCAAATATTAATATTATAATATATTTGTGTGTGTGCTGTATATATTTTGAGTGATTAACTATCTACTGACAGTAATTTAACAAGTTTAAAAAATTGGAACATGTAATTATTTTATTGTTGTTTAATGGCAAATATTACGTGAAATATAGTATTTGCCATCCAATCTCTTTTAACTGACCAATGGTCCACAATTTCACCATTTTATGTTCTTTACACACACACACACACACACACACACATATATCCATACATATATGAAGAGTTTAGCTGCAAAAACAGTTAACTCAATTTTTATTAATGTTCTTAAATCATGTTTTTTATTGTGTTATCTTGTTTTTATTGTGTTAGTTAGCTGTATTTTGTTTTTTGTTATTATTATTTAATCAAAACAACCCAACTGCAGTTTGATTGATATTAATTGGAATGAAAAACATGATTTTTGAACATTTTTAAAAACGGAGTTATCTGTTTTTGCAAAATGTAAACATTCAATTGGCTATTTTAATGTAGTTTTTTAGTTGGGTTAATTCATTTAAAAGATATAACATATTTTATGTTGTACACATTTCTCAAATTTCTTCATAGCTGCATTCATTAATGCTAGCTCAGAGATTGAAAGATGCTTCCCTCGTGAGCGTGCTCTGAAAGACATGCAGAGCTGCTGTTGTTCAGTCTGTGTAGAGAACCTTGAACTTCATTATCCCAGAGTGCTCTCTGATGTTTTTCTCAAAGAAACTGAGTTGGTTTTGCAGCGCACAAAAAGAGAGAGAAAAACACAAGTGGGTGGGCTATTGTTGCCCGCCTTGCCAACCTTAATGAAATTCCAAACTTCCTCTCATCCTCCCTTTATTAGTGTGTGTGATGTAAGGAAGTACAAGTACGCACTTCTACTTTTTACACACTTTTTAACGCATTATATAGGGAATTTTCGAAAAGCCATACATAAACATATATAAATGCAGACATACCCTTACGAAAAAGAAGTTTATTCAAGTGTGCTATTAGTATACTTCTTTTAAACTAAAAATAGGAAAGTATACTTTGTCTACTTTTTATGTTCTTCTCAGAAATATACTTAAAATGACATTTAAGTATACTTGACTTATACTTAGAAAAAGTCTAAATATATTTCAGCTATAATTGTGCTCCTAGAATCCGTGTTTTCATTGTTATACTGTAGGGGGCGCTAGTACACATCTTCTGTACAGAATTTCCAAAAAACACAAGTGAAGAAGAAACCGAAACAACAGATGCTTCCACATGTATTCTAACACGATCATCAGACATAAAACAGCATCAAAACTATGTAACATTATGGAATAAAATGTCGACCAATGAAGAGGTAATAATAACTGTCAAGCTTTGGGGTGTTGATCAACTTTATCTACGTTTTGATTATCATTCTGAATCCAATTCATAGACTTTTTTCAGCTTTTTGTTCAAAATGTTGTTTATTTCTTTAATTTTTATTTATGAAACTTATCCACATTCAAGTGTTTAAAAAAAGAATGCATGAAGCTAGAATAAAATGTTTTTGTTTACAAGCAGATACCCTGTTCTTTTGATGTTTTGTATGTTCAGATATTCATGTAACAAAATATATACAAATTAATACCTAAATAGGGACATAGTAGTATACTTAAAGTATGATGTAAAGTTCACTTAAAGAAAACTTACGAGTATAATTGCAGTATAAAACTACTAAACTAGTAGTTTACTGAGACTATACTTCAAAGTGTACTAAAAATGCTACAAGTATTTTATTAGTAAACTGTAAGTTCACTTTTAGTATAGTTGCAGTACAAACTAAACATTTTGATGTAAACTAGTTGTGTACTCAAAGTTTACTACTGTTATACTTAAAGTATACTTAAAAGTATACTTTTATATACTAGAAAGTGGGCCAATTTAGTCCCAAGGAGTATTGAAATAGTACACTTACAAGTATACTACTAGTACACTGATATTTGTATACTTACTACATAAAGTATACTTAAAAATATACTTGAACTTTACTTAAGTATACTTACTAAAATAAACTTGAAGTATACTACTTTTTGGTAAGGGTATGTAGAAAACATTCACATTAGCCTAACTAAAACGTATTGTCATTGTAATCTAATATATTTCATGCATGTATTATGTACTTTGGAGGAAGTTTTATATTTCTAAAACACCCAGACGCCGTTACAATGTCTTCATCTGAACATCACTGCTTAATTCATCAACAATTTAACACCCATTACCTGCCAAAGGCAGCGTGTTAAGCCGCAGCTGCGCGCATTTTCCGGCGGATTTGCGAGCGCTTCATGGAAATTACGCACTTTGAGGAAAGACGGAACCATTTGTAATCGTCGCAACAAAAGACTGCGCTCAACCTGGCTGACCAGTGGAGCTGTACACTCATCCTGTAATTGCAGGCTTCCCCGAAGAACTTCAATGCTTTGGCCAGGCCACAAATGAGAGGTTTAAACACTTCCAACATCAAACAAAGAAGGTCTACAAGTTCAAAGTACAAGACTTTCAAAGGAGTCTGTCATTTTTAACATGCTGAAGCCTCTGACTGTCATGGCTCATGATCTATTAGAGGAATGCCCAGCGCTGATTTCCTGAGAAAGGGAAAGTGTGAACAATGCATCTTTAATCCTCTGCCAGTCTCATTCCAGGCGTGTGTGTGTGTGTGTGTGTGTGTGTGTGTGTGTGTTATTCACTGTACTCAGATAACAGCCACAATGAACCGATGTGAAGAAGGGAAAGGAAATGTTTTTACTCATGTTCTTACATGTAATAGAACAACTAAGTCAACAACAGAAACATCCACTATGTATTAATATCATAAATGTCCTTATAATAAAATAAATAAATAAAATAGCATGCAGAGCAAATTAAAAAAAAAATCATTATTTATTATTATAGTGGTCATTAAGCATTATTTATTCATTAAAGCATAATTTATAGTTCCTGAATTAAAACTGAAAAACGCTTACAATAAAGCAGTGCTGGTGAGACTACAGAGAAACTGTGCCACCTGCTGATTAGAGTATTACATCACACATTTTTTACAATCTACATATAGAAACATTAGCAAAAACCCCTTGAGACCCAGCTTAAATAATATCTAAATAAAAATCATAGTAAATAAATAAATTAATAAATTAATTATATTTGATCTAACCTTACGTTACTTAAATTATTCATTTACTTTTTCTGTGTGTGTGTGAAACAATGTACACTGAAAACAATTTGGTGACTCAAAAAAAAAAAACTCAAAAATTGTTAGTAAATTTCACAAATAATTACAAAGAAATGACAGCCTACATTAAATTAAACATTACATTTTGATGTACAAAGAAATAAATAGTATTTTTATTTTCCAATAATGAACTCCAATAATGTTTTTTTTGTACTGCTTCAAAAAATCTGTTTCTGCAAGTGTTCTTTTTGCATCATTGAGAAGATTTTGAATTAGTTTTTTTTGTAT
>NW_015630025.1:100782-102870 GCF_001515625.1 Sinocyclocheilus rhinocerous
TTTGAATTAGTTTTTTTTGTATTATCCATTTTCATTTTAGTTAGCTTTAGTAATTTTGTTGTGCGTTTTTGTCATTTTAATTTGTTAATGTTAGCTTTTAACATGTGTATATATATATATATATATATATATATATATTTATTTAAAAAAAATTTTATTTTTTACATTTTTAAATTAAATTAGTTATTTAAATTAGTTATTTTACATACAAGAAGTTAAACTAAATGAAACAAAAAATTTTGCCATGGCAACTAGCTGAAATAAAATATATTTTAAATTATATTTCACTTAACATTTATTGTATTTCAAGTAACATTTAAAAAATATATATTTTGATGTTTTACCATGATAACCCTGGTTCTTACTGTGTAGTGAGGTAGATTAGTAATTTTTAAACTAATCAGTAAATGCTTAGGACATCATTAACTATTAACGAAGATCATTCTTAATAAAGAATAATAAATATAAATAGGCTAATATTAAAATAATCATTGAATGTAATAAAATAAAATATGACAGTAGGTAAAAGACTATGCCTATTGATTTTAAAATCAGGACTCTCCTGCAATATACAGGCCTTCAGCAGAAATGGGATCTTTCATGCAATAATTCAGTCTTCTTTACTAAAGGAGTAATATAGTTCTAACTAATTAGCATCTGGAACAGTAATGAATTATTGCACTATAGCCACAAGGAGGCAGTATCACACCAAAAACTACCACAGCGCTGTAACATGCCTTTACCCGTAGGACTTTGAATTGAAAACACAGCTGCTACAAAACAATATTAATGTCACATTATGTATCCAATAAATTTAGATTTTACTGTTAAATGAGAATGTATGCAAAGGCTACCCATTTCAAATAAAAACAGTAATGATGGTGATTTGAATGTCTTTTGATGCATTAGCTCTGCAAAGCCGATTATATGCTTGATTGACTAAATAAAAAACATTTATTTATTTATCTATAATTTAATTTACTTTACTTTTTTTTAATTTGAATAAAACTTCCAGACCAGACTGACATCGGACAGAATGTCCCAGATCTCAAGAATGGTTTGCATGTCTCTCAAAAGACTTTATGGAATTTGACTACAAGCCAGGACTGTGCACATCAGGTATGTGACAAACCGATATCTTGCGGCTGAAGTTCACATATGGAGGAGCACGTTTACCGTCAAACAGCGCGTTCAGGTGCACAGCATTTGCATATGCTACTGACAATTAATAACGAGCAGCAGTAAACAGGTCGTCTCATTCTCTGTTCCTCGTTTACATTTATAGGCCAGTGGCCGATAAAGGTTATTTGGGTGCTAGAGGTTAAGACGTAGGCTACTTCTGGTACCACGCCTTGCCCTAATAAAGAGGGCACACAAGTGAGAGCCGCAGGGGTGATGAGTGGAGCAGATAAACTCCTCCAGCCTCTTTCACCAAAGCCACTCTGAATCAGAAAAGAGCGAACTGACGAGATCAAAATGTCTCCAGCAGTACAGTGATTTTCACTACATTTACAAATCAATTATTGTTAAAACAGCCATGTCTTGACTTCCACATACACGACTATATATTGAAATATTATTGAATGGTTCTTTGCAGCAGCTTTGGTTCAGCAAAGAACCATTTTCTTGTCAAGAACTAATTTAAGTTAGCTGGTTCAAAAGTTACATTACAGTATAGGCTATATTTCGTTACATTACAGCTTCTTCAGATACTGGTTTCTTGTTCTTTAAAGCACTAGTAGTTTGTTTCATACGACTTGTTGTGAAACTAAAAACGGTTATTTTTAAAGTTTTTCTTTCTAATTTTAACCTTTATTTTTAAGTGTCATTCACGTAAAAAAACAAGCAGTTGTTACCTTAATGTAAACAACTACATTCTAATAGCCTATGACTCTTATAATGGGATAACCTAATGTCGATTTAGTCATATTAAATAACAGTGTTGGGGAAAGTTACTTTTAAAAGTAATGCATTACAATATTGCGTTACTCCATAAAAAGTAACTAATTGCGTTACTTTGTTACTTTTTATGGAAAGTAATGCGTTACGTTACTTTTGCATTACTTTTTAAATCTGGACAGGGCTTGC
>NW_015630025.1:102909-127158 GCF_001515625.1 Sinocyclocheilus rhinocerous
AAAAAAAAAGTAACTTGCGTTACTTATTTGAAAAAGTAACTCAGATATTATCTTGTAAATTGAAAAGTAATGCGTTACTTTACTAGTTACTTGAAAAAAGTAATCTGATTACGTAACTTGCGTTACTTGTAATATATTACCCCCAACCTTGTTAAATAATAGAATGTACTTGAAACTGACGTTTATTAGAATTAAAACGATGAAGGTTACCCTATTTAAAATGTATTTATAGTTCCGTGTTTGCGCTATTTTAATGTAGTTTTTTAATGCTAGAGAAAACATGCGTAATTCTGTTCTACTAACTTGCACAGACGCTCAACCTACTTCACTGCAGCTCTACTAAAATGTCTGCAACATTTCATATCTTCATTACCACTATAACAGCCCAAATGCTGAAAGTCTGGAGACGTTAAGGCGCGAGGCGGAGAACAAGTCTTTGCTTCGCCCTCAGGGCTGGAGAGAGAAAAAAACAGAGAAGCGAGGAGCCAATAGGAGCCGAGCGTCCACCCATGTGCCCTATAATTCAGAGTTTCTCATACTAGATCCCTGCCATTACCTTCAGTGCTTCAACCGAGGGAGTTCGAGAAAGCAGCTCATCTAGGATTTTGTGTTACAGGCATCGTCCTGAACTAAACGTCTGCATGTTTTGTTCAAGTCTGCCCTGGAAATAAAGTGGACGATCGTTGTTGTTTTTTTCCCCCTCTAAAGGATGAGTGGACCGACATATGACAGGAAGATACCCGGTATTTCAACCGATCTTTCAGGCTCTATGAGTTGCCATCCGACTTCTAAGGACTCTCCGACTCTTCCAGAGTCATCGGCTACAGACATGGGTTATTACAGCAGCCATCACGAATATTACCAGAGTCCTCCATACCCTCAACAGATGAATTCATATCATCAGTTTAATCTGTCTGGGATGGGGGCATCAGCTGGACCTTACCACACCAAGACAGAGTACCCTTACAATACTTACAGACAATATGGACATTACAACAGAGACTTGCAGACGCCACCTCAAAGCGCAGGTGAGATTTAGAAATATTTATTTTGATTATTTTTAAATATGGCAGAGGTATGCACTTAAAAAAAAAAAAAATGGGCAGCATTTTTCTTCTTAATATCGGTATAAAATAGGCATCTTCTAAAGATGATAAAATAGTTTTGAGCGGCTCGATTAGCCTATACTAAAAAGCGTTCGCGATTCTCTTGAAAAAATATAAATAATTTAGAGTTATTTGCTTGTTTTGTTGTTTTGAACATTTTACTCTGTATTATTATCCCACTAAAGTCGTTTATTTAAATGATTGTCATACATGAAATATATTTAAGCAGGGTAGAAAGTTCCCTCTACTTTATCACAAGAGATTTGCGGTCGCTGTAAAACAATTAGGCTATGACATTTTCATTGCATCTGTAAAACGATTAATCATTATTACTCGGTGCTGAGTCTAGGCTAGATGTCACGGTATATTTTATTGTTGAAGTAGGCCTACGAATGACTAGATATGCTACAGCCATTAAACTTGAAGATGATTTAACTATATTCTCAAACGGGCATTTCTTTATCTGATAGCTACTGCCTACCACAGCTGACATACATTTTATTTTACTCATATAATGTCGCTTGTTTAACTTTCAAGAGGCAGATTTGTTTAATTTATGAATTTCAGTGACTTTTTAATTTGCGTCACAATCCCAAAATGAAACCTATCGGTTTTCGGCTTTCTTTTAGGTCCTGTAACCAACCTACTTTGCCATAACGTGGTCTATAATTTTATTCTTTCCAGTCAAAGAGGAACCAGAGACTGAAGTTCGGATGGTAAACGGAAAACCCAAGAAAATCCGCAAGCCGCGCACCATTTACTCGAGTTACCAGCTCGCCGCACTGCAGCGCCGCTTCCAGAAGGCGCAGTATCTGGCGCTGCCGGAGAGAGCCGAGCTCGCCGCACAGCTGGGGCTCACGCAGACACAGGTAATAGGCTACTGGGGCTCAAATTCATTTACAATTCTGTTGACATAATTACTGGGCTGCCACTTGACATTGCGTTTACAGCTTAGAGCACTTCTATCGCTGACACTGAGCACACTGAGATAAGTAGCAAGCTTATCAGGTCATAAAGCGTTGCTCATGTCAGATATGTTGAAATGTTATTGCTCATATTCTTACCACCGTAATTAATACAGTAATAATTGTTATTTATTTGCAGTGTTTGCAACAAAAATATGTGGAAATCACTTTGTTTCGTTATGTTTTCAAAAGATATCCCCATGGAAAGTGTTACGGCCTACAGGATATTACAAATCGACATCTTATTTTCGTCTGAACATAATTATGGCCAATATATGCACTGTCACAAATATTGTCATCATTATGTTCTAATAACATCTTTGTTTCTATTCATTTAAGAATATTTTTTATAAATGATTTAATGATTTGATTCAAAATGTCAGCGTTTATACATTATACAGTGACTGTTTTAAATCATTTCGGCTTTGTTAAGGTTTTCAAAATGATATTAATTTTATAAATGCAGCCTAAAGGTATTTTCGTGGGGCTGTCTGTCGAGGCAAACGTCACATATCTAAAAGACTTTTAAATATTAAAGTGTTTGTCATATATTAGTGATCTGTACAATTATAATTACGTTAATAAATGGTCAAAAAATGATCAGAAGTTACCTCCTTGATCGTCTATTCGGTAGGCCTCTACCCTATTTATCGAAAGGTAACGTGCTTTGACATGTAACTTGTAATCTATATTTTTGAAATATTACTGAAATTATCAAACCATGTTGTTTTGTATATGTACAAAATAAATAAATAATACACAGGTCTACATGTACCAAGATCTCCCAACATTTTGTTTTTAAGCCGCTGATCCCCCAAACCTTTCATAACCAGTTCAAAGTATAAATACTTAGGCCTATCACTTTAGCACCCCTTTAGTTTTCTTTAAAAAAAAATGTAAGGCAGCAATTCAGTTTAATCAAAGAGTCGTTTGAGTTAATATTGTTTACAATGTCCAAAAGAAAACTGACGTGAATCGTTATTTTTATTTATTTTTTATTTTTTGGAACAGGTCAAAATCTGGTTCCAGAATCGGAGATCCAAGTTCAAGAAACTTTACAAGAACGGCGAAGTTCCGCTGGAGCACAGCCCGAACGCCAGCGACTCCATGGCCTGCAACTCGCCTCCATCCCCGGCTGTTTGGGACAATAACGCGCACTCTAGCCAGGTCAACCGGGGGCAGATCCCCCAGCCACCCCTCAGTTCCACACCCCCCTACATGGAAGATTACAGCAATCACTGGTACCAGCAGGGATCACATTTACAGCATCCAGTGCACCACCCAGGACCACCACAGAGCGTGGGGGCCGTGTATTAATAGACACTGATGGAAGAGTTTAATATAAGTGGGAAAAGACTTTGGAAAAACTCAATATAAATAAGCTGAGAGATGCTCCGCGAGTATCTGGAGTGGAACAGCACACCTGTGTTTGGCGTTTTGTGGACTGTTTAAACGCATATATGTCGATATATGAATGCTTTGTGTTGAAATAACAGTAGTGTAATATTAATAATAACAATGTTTCAATGTGTCCCGGCTACTCAGACCTATTTCATATGCACATAGGTGTAGGTTAAACAATGTAAAGGAAGTTTAGAGTGGTTTTAAATTATTATGTTTTATGACTTCCTTTATTTTCATGTTTTGTTCATTGATAGGTGAATATTAAAAATGTTTTAAAGAACGATTGAACCCCAAATTGTGTCGTTATCAGCCTCACCACCCACAATGTGGGCTGGTGTTGCGCGCGCGTCAGAGACTCAGGACATAAGTTATATAGACTTGTACAAAATGTTGAAAGCTGTACATATGTGTTTAAATAAAGCAGAACCACTAAATTCGTGTTACTTCGAAAGACAGAGACTGCACGCGGGTGCTCGAACCATTTTTTATTCCTGTAAGTAGTTTTATTGTTATTCTGTCAAACTGAATAAATGCGACTTGAAAATATTTCCTCTGTTTGCTTTCTGTCAGAGCCTATCTTTATGAGTTGCAAAATTCCGTTTGAAATTATTTGCAAATCTAAGGTTTGCAGTGATATCGTACTGTTTGGACTCTTAGGGAAGGGTTAAGTCAGACAGATGTTATTTTGTAATGTGTTTGCATGCATAAGCCTGCGTGCAAAGAGGCTGTAGGAGGCGACAGGCGAGCAGACATGTTGGAGTCACTGGATTTTATTAGTATTCTGTTGGCAGATAACAAGATAGACTACAGCGAAGGAGGGGGTGACTACTGAAACAAAGCCTTGAGCTTTAGGTATAGTCGGTCACAACAAGAATCGACAGGGCAAACAAAGGCATCAGACGTAGGCCAAGAAACCCCCCAAGAGGTTCCTACAGGTATATGCAAATTACAGAGCGACGGTATTTCAAAGCGGCATTTAACATGTTCCGTCCCAGATTCCACCTTTCCGCGGTTTTGGTTTCTTTTCATACCAATACATATTATCGGTCTTTAAGACCGTGTAATGACTTTATGTAGCCTAATAATGCACGTAGAATATCCACATAAGTAGCCTACAGGCTAACACATTCAAAGTTCCTGTCCATTCGAATTTAGGGTATTTTTAACTCGACTCTCACGTGGCAAATGAAGCAATAGAATGCGTCCGTATTGTCACATGTTTTGTTTATTTTACGCTTTTGTCTCTTAGACAACAAATTCAATTAGAATGTGAAAAGGTTTGCGCGGTCTCAGGTAGCCTATGTCTGCTGGGTTGGTGTGTTTCTGGTGGTCTTGAGTTTACCAGCATCAGATGTTTTCTGGAAGAATTTATTTCCTGTAAGTCCTACTGAAAACATGTGTTGTTGATGTTTATTCAAGGAAGTTGGCTAGAAATCGTTCAGCCGATGCCAAAGCATCACGCAGAAATTAGGTGTGAAAAAATTATATTATCCGTCATGAGGCTTTAAAGGATTTTAAGGTGCTAAAAATCAGATGGAATTAATACAATGAAAAAGTAAAAATAGACAATGGTCGTTTTATGTGCTCTATAATTTAGGCTACTCATAACTGACCATTAAAGGTTTGGGTAACAATTTATAGTAGCCTATAGGCTAACTTAAAAGACTGCATCATCCAAACGTTACATAAGGCTAGGCTACATTCATTTATGAAACTGGAAATCGGTTTTATGACCTTTCTAATTATTTTAGTGTACATTGATGATCTGTTATTAATCGTATAATGGAAAATTGATGGTTAATGTTTAAAATATATTATTGTGTAAAGTGTTACCCTGACTAAAATTATAAAGATGTCATGCATTACTTAAGCGTCATGCCTGTACAATTAAACGTACGTAGGCCTAGCACGTAGTGTTCCGAAAACATCATTCATTCATCTTGTGTTGTGCTTTTAATGTCTCAGACAGCTTGTTTACTTTCGGCTTTTTTGTGTTTTTAATTATAGGCTAACACATTTAATTAAATATAATAAAACAACATACCTAAAAGTAGGCATATCAGACCTTCAGAAAATTTTAATTGTTAGGTGTTGTCTGAACACCTTGTGCTTTACGTAGTTTAATTAATTAACCAATCTGCTACTTCACAGAAAAAGGGACGTGTATGATGAAAGACATGTTAAAAATCTCGGCTTCTTGTATCATGACTGTGAAAAACATTCAGGTTTGTAGGTCTTGCAACATGCCCTTTGGTTTTACGTGGAATGGGCGCAAAACCATAATTTGAACCACAGAAACCATAAATAATCTGGTTTCATGCAGAAATCATACGACTAACCGCTAATGCGGTTCATCATTCAACCCCTTACGCGGACTGTGACTAAACGTGATCCAATATGCAAATAAGCTGAATTTTCATGACTGGAATCCTAAATAGAGCTATTCGTATATTCAAATATAGGCCTATCGCCTATATTATATTATTTTTATTCATCAGTGATGTATTTTAGAACAGACTTTTTTCCAAGTTCGTAGATTGGTTCTACGTGTTTATGGCTGGTTATTAAAATGTATTTTCAATGTCTCCTATAAAGTAGGCTATGATATTGGAATATCAATGTATCCACCATTCTCTTGGGAATATTAATATGGAGATGAGTAATTGGTGGGCACTCACATGGACCTCATGGCAAACACAGCAGTGCTTCTTTAGGACAAAACGTTGGGAAAAGTCAAATATTCTCTTAAAAATAAAGGTTCTTTATTGGCATTGGCAATTCCATGACATGTAGAATCTTTGTGGAAACTTTCCATTCCACAGAAGGTTCTTTATAGTGGAAAAGGTTATTTAGATTTTTAAAATGTTCTTCACACTAGGAAAAATGGTCCTTTTAAGAACTTTTCACTGAAAGGTTCTTCAAGGAACCCAAAATGGTTCTTAGAAAAATGGTTCATTTAAGAACTTTTTAATGAAAGGTTCCTCAAGGAACCAAAAATGGTTTGAAAACCCCCATTTGGAATTTTATGGAAATAAAGTAGTTTGAATACTTTCAAATAAATCTTCATTCTGTTTAAAGGGGTCATATGATGCTGCTAAAAAGAACATTATTTTGTGTATTTGGTGTAATGAAATGTGTTTATGCGGTTTAAAGTAAAAAAAACACATTATTTTCCACATACTGTACATTATTGTTTCTCCTCTATGCCCCGCCTTTTTGAAACGCGTCGATTTTTACAAAACTAATCGGTCTGAAAAGCGAGGTGTGCTCTGATTAGCCAGCTATCCAGTGCGTTGTGATTGACCTCTTAACTTTTATAAAGAATATCTCTTTGGATTTGAGACTTTAGTCTTTGCAACTTTACAGATCTTCTTTATGCACCAAGAGCTTGTAACACTCTAAAGAGAAAGGAAAAAATGAAATCGCATCATATGACCCCTTTAACAGCAACCGTTGTAGCTTTAGTAACAAGAAGCATAAACAGTCCATCTGCGTGACCAGCACTGTAAATCTTGCATCCAAAAATACCACTGTGATATCCAAAGCATAGGTGGATGTGGATGCTGATGCTGACAGGGATGAAAAGAAAAAATGTGAGATGCCACTGTAGTTAGATTAATAGCATAATAGATCGAGATGGTTAAGATGGTTGGTTGGTTAACTGTGAGTAATTTCTGGGCATTTCATAGCTATGGAATTAGTCATGAAGATCTTATAATACCCGCCTCGCTGTTGCATGCGATTGAGTTACTCTCCTACCTCCAATAGAGAAGAAAGAGTCATATTCACACCTAAAACCTGTCAGGCCACTTAGTTCTTCTTAAAACATGATAATCCCGTCATCTGTGTACAATGGCCATAGCTCAAACCCTAAGACATTTTATCCCCTCTAATGTGTTTACCACTTTCATGTGAGGAAGCTATGCCATAGGGTCCATAAAGAAACGACTGCTATCTGTTTGATACAATATTTGCAGTTGTAGTTGGGCCATATGTAATGTATCTGTTTTCCGTTGGGCTTGTTCGTGGTGTGTGGCCTTCAATTACGGGCTATGATCTAGGTGGCGTCGTCTTGGGACGCATCGCTCACTCAGAGAAACCCGTAGCCAAGCTGGGTGTGTGGGCTGACATGGTCACCTCGGACCCGTGTGCTCCGTCCGTGCCTGAACTGTTGAACTTGAACATGATACTACGATTCAGTGCACCGCAACTCCTAAATAAAGATAGGCAGGGCCAATCTTTACGTGTTTGACGAGAAACCGTATCCAAAAAATGGCACTGGAGGCCTCTGGGGTGGTTGAACAGGAGGTCAACTGCGGTTGGGACATGCATGTGTTGCCATGTAAAGACAGAGGGCAGCTGCCCGACACCCGCTCAAAGCCCAGGTCCGCAGGCTTCACTCAGCAGCATCGTTCTGCTCCAAAAGTAAATAAGTTCAAATGAGAGAGCATTTCTTGACAGCTGTGAACCACTGAACTCTCTTTCACCCCACAAACCGGCGAAGATCTCGGGAACCGGTTTCGTCCTTGTCCTTCAAATCTCCTCCAGGCCTCGAAATCCAGTCGTGAAGATTCGTTTCCGCAAACGCTGATGCACTGCAATTAAAACTCGCCAGGCACCTCGAAGTGCTGGAAATCTCTTTAAACCACTATCAGTCCATCCCATCACCCTTTAGTGCTCTCCCAAATCAGCTTCCCACATAATTGCCCTGTTTGAAAGCCCCTTTTCTCTGCTTGTCCGACTTGAGCACCCATTATTCTAATCTCGAGATGTAAAATTGCCCATAATTTCCCTTGTGAGGGCTCGCTTCTTCATTCAAAAACACTTGTCTTCTCTTCCCATGACTGTCATCTAAACGGAGCAACATAAACTCCACAAATCAAAATCTGGGATGGGAGTATATAAAGAGGTGCATGTTAAAATCATTCCATACTTTAAGTGCAGAGAGATGGTTTCCATTTACAGAAGCGTGGTGGATTTTTAAGCGTGGCTTGTCACCTATCGAGGGAGAGCAGGTAAGTGACTCTGCGCTAGTGATTCCGACTAGGACTGTGGAAGTAAGCAAGAAAATACTGATTGTGGGACTGTAGAGTCATCGCAGTAAATCTCCCACAGATGTTGCGGAGGCTCATAATTGTGTATTATTGTACATGATATTAAGAGTTTCATGCAGTAAAAGGTTTGGGAAGAATTTTGTCATTATTGTTCTGTGCATGAGAGTTGCATGTGGCAGGCATTATTTTATCTTATAATACAATCCACTCAGCAATTTAATTTACATTATTTGTAGTTTGTGATTAATTAAAACAGATTTATTCCAAGCTGAAAAAAGCCCCACACTGTCCTGAATTGGGTTGGATCTGAAGAGCTTGAAATGACAGAGATGCTTTGTAATATGCCTGTTTAAACAAGGCTGTTTAGACAAGACCCTGTTGAGTGAGCCGGGTCAAAGTCAGGTCAAGTGAACCCCGCATTTCTCCAGGTGGCATCTTGTTACAGTGGATCAGAGCCAAATCTGCACCCTTTATTTTGTGACGGTTCATGATCTTTATTGATGCGTTTCTGCTTTGCAAAGGCCAAAAACCTGTATTTAGACTTAGCATTATATATAGCCTACAAAAAATGGTTATTTTTAAGAAATTTTGACTGAACGGTTCTTTGAGGAACCAAAAATGGAACCCCAAATAACAAAAAGTCGTGTCGCGTTTTTCGACCTCTTTAGACGCAAAATGAATGGATACGAAACCTATAACCACGACAGGAATAAGCACACCATAAATCATGGTGAATCACATTAAATGAGCATCAGCGTAATTTTGGGATGCGTTACAAACATCTTGTTCGCGGTATTTAGATAGTTTAAGCACTGATTATGTTTTCTCTCTTGCATTTGATTGAATGTTGTGGTGATTTATCATGGTTGCATCACGACATCAACTCAATCAGTATTTTAGAAAGAAAGGAGGAAAACATGTTAGCCTACAAAAAATTGTTATTTTTAAGAAATTTTGACTGAACGGTTCTTTGAGGAACCAAAAATGGAACCCCAAATAACAAAAAGTCGCGTCGCGTTTTTCGACCTCTTTAGACGCAAAATGAATGGATACGAAACCTACAACCACGACAGGAATAAGCACACCATAAATCATGGTGAATCACATTAAATGAGCATCAGCGTAATTTTGGGATGCGTTACAAACATCTTGTTCGCGGTATTTAGATAGTTTAAGCACTGATTATGTTTTCTCTCTTGCATTTGATTGAATGTTGTGGTGATTTATCATGGTTGCATCACGACATCAACTCAATCAGTATTTTAGAAAGAAAGGAGGAAAACATGTTGTGGAAAAGCAGATGTTTGCAGATTTGTTACAAACGTCTTGAAATTCGAAACTAGTCGCGTATTTATAATTGATCAAATTGTATTTCTATGATTCGGACTAAATAAGATATTAAGGGTATTTGAATAGAAACACGCACTTCAAAATCCATCTTTTCTGCTGCATTGAGCATCTAATTGTTATTGGTTATTCATAATTCAGCTGTTAGCTCATCTATCCAGCTGTGCGCGCAATTTCTTTCTGCAAAAAAGCAGAACAATTACATTGGCAATATTTCCCAATATTCCAAAATTAAATTGATTTAAATCGGACCCTCTGGACCTGAAAGATTGTTGTGCGCGTACTTTCGCTTATGGATGCAGCGTTTAACGTACTGACATTTTTGCCAGTCACAATTCCATTCATATTTAAAGTAAAATAACAAGCGCTCAGAACTCGACAAATAACGTGCTTCAGGTGACACGATATTTAAAAAAAAAAAAAAAAAAAAAAAAAAAAAACACAATCCAAGTCAGAGCCGAATAGAAACAGATCGTCTTACATTCATATGCCTTGATCATAAATAATTCATAAATCTCAACCTCTAGTTTTCCCACACCTGCACGACGGGAAAAACGAAAATCTGTAGAACACGGACGCTGCCTGAACATCTGTGAATTTATAAGTGATGTACTGATATAATTGGTGTAATTATATATTTTGGCAGCTTCGTTTAATCTAAAAAATCTCATTAGTTCTGTGCTATTTTTTGATATTTATTCCAGAAGGCTAGTTTATAGGCCTTCATATATCTATTTCACTCCTGTTATTATTAACAATATTATTAAAACGGCTGTTCAAACATGATCGGCATTATTATACGCTGTTCATATTGTTTTGAGTAAGCTACATACCATGTGACTGCACCAGGCCTTTTAAAAAATAAAAAATGAAAACAAACGTTAATACCTTAATTCTATGGACATCATAATTTAAATATTAACATTTCTATAAATCATTCATAACATAGTCCTTTCATAAATCCTTTATTTCAAGCACATTGTAAAAGATCTGAAAAGGTTGAAAAGCTACTGAAGTGTAATAGGGGAGTAAAACAGTCCTTTCCAAACACACTAAGCAATAAAACACATATGAACACCGTAAAGGAAAAAACCTTCACAGGTTAGGCAGGTGTCAACACGGAATGGAGTCTCTCTGGCTCTGTGTTTCCAATTTCAATCACATCATCTGAGGTCTGGGCACAGGATCCTGGTGGTGTGGGGGATACCAGTGCCCGTAATTGTTCATATAACTGCTGGGATGCATGGGTGCCACTTTGTTGGCCATAGAGACCTCCCAGAGCTGAGAGAGACCCGGAGAGCATGGAGAGGATGAGGAGGTGGTGTGAAGAAGCTCCCCTTCAGGTCCACTGGAGCCATGCTTCATGATCTTCTTATACTTGGAGCGCTTGTTTTGAAACCATATTTTAACCTTCAGCAAACAGAAGAGAAAAAAAAAAAGAACATTACAATACTTGCAACAAGAATGCAGGCCACAATCTATCAAACAGCTTTCAAGACATCAGAGGTCTATTTTTATGACACACTTTTTTTATGATGATATTGACACTCTGAAGAATTTGCCAGACAGCTTGAACGGTCTTTGTTGAGATGGACTCAGTGACATTTCTGCGTTTCATTACACACGTACTCAGCAATTGTTCCGCCCTGCCATTTTTATGAAGGCAGTGAACCATGTGTCTGACAACAACAATCACAGCGTAAAAATATGCTTAGATTTAGTCGAACTGAAATGACTTCCAGAGAGTTTGCTTGGCAGATTTTGATAAAAGAATCAGGAATACATTTAGCGTGGAGTTGGTACATATTGATGCAAAAGCCACCCACCAAACCAAACTTCCACCCACTTGGGGGAAGTCGTGGCCTAATGGTTAGAGAGTCGGATTCGTAACCCAAAGGTTGCGGGTTCGAGTCTCGTACTGGCAGGGATTGTAGGTGGGGGGAGTGAATGTACAGCGCTTTCAATACCACGACTGAGGTGCCCTTGAGCAAGGCACCGAACCCCCAACTGCTCCCCGGGCGCCGCAGCTTAAATGGCTGCCCACTGCTCCGGGTGTGTGTTCACGGTGTGTGTGTGTGTGTTCACTGCTGTGCTTGTGCACTTTGGATGGGATAAATGCAGAGCACTAATTCCAAGTACGGGTCGCCACATGTCACGTCACCAATCATTAAAGGGATAGTTTACTCACAACTGAAGATTCTCACATAATGTATTCACCCTCAAACCTGTATGAGTTTTTTTCTTCTTCTGTTGAACACAAAAGAAGATATTTTGACGGTAGCCATTGACTACCATAAAATACGTCAAAAAGTGGTCAAAAAGTCAAAGGCTACTGTCAACTGTTTGGTTACCAATATACTTTCAAAGAAACTCATACAGTAAATTATGACAGAATTTTTTGTATCGTTTTCATGCACAGTTCAAAAATGAAAATTCTGTCATCATTTACTCACTTTGCAGCAGCACCAAATGTTCCTATGTATATTCTGAAGGTTTTTACAGAGGGGTTTGTTCATTTGCTGGATTTATATAACATGTTATTCCTAAAAACAGCATCAGTTTTCTTGCTGTTAACAGAGTGATAAACGTTGATACCCAAATCCCCTCAGTTAAAATGTCAACAAAATGAAATTAAAAAAGTTCACATTTCTCTTCTGGAAATGAATGCAGATTTAATGAAATAATGCACATTGTCAATGTTATTAAACATAACATTTCATTTAATGTGCTGTTATTAATCAAGTATGCTTATATCTGTTATTTACATTTTTTAACCCCTTTCACCCTGAGGTTTCAATTATTCTTTTTTTTTATTGTATAACCAGACGGTTATAGTGGTGAAGGCTTTCTAGAATTATAATATAACGTATAGCTTGAAATCTATTTATTTCACTGCAAATACACTCGCACACAATGTTTGGGAAGTGTCCTTAATGATGTGGGAGTTTATGGTTCCTTTGCCAGAATGTGGACTCAATTTAGAAACACCTTGAAGAGCGAGACCCGAAATTGTGCCTTCGGAAGAATTCAGCTGAACGTCTGCGTGAAAAACACCAGTCACACTGAAAGGCTGAGTCAGAGAGCCCACCTAATGGAGTTTCCATAACCTCAGACAATCAAAACCTATGCACTGGGTTTTTAGTTTGGCTGTCAACAGATTTAATAAACGTGTAAAAAGGATTTTCTTTTTTATTTCCAAAGATCGGTTGCCAAACAGCTTTTATGGTGAGGTGATGGATTCCAGACCTATGCGCAAGGAGGGACTTGTGCTGTGTGGCACTTGTTTATGTGCCTTCAATCACATTTATGGATCAAATGGAAACTGGCAGCGATGCTCTGGACTTCAAATCGCTGCCACCAATATTGCATACGTTCTGTATCACTGTAGTAGGTTTGAATTCCAAACAGTGAATTTGCAACCACTGTCTGAGGTGAACGCAAGAAGCGTTCCTCAACCGGAAGACTTTGATGAAAACCGAGGCGTAATCAGACAGGAAAGCCCTTAAAGCTGAGAGAGAGACTGAACTCATTCTCCATGGCCAAAAACGAGGTGCAACCTGTCACACGAAGGGCGGCAAGTGTATAACGTAGATATGAGAAACGAAGAAGGAAAGCTGTGAATGAAAAACAGTACAGGAATAATGGGAAGGCTTATGGGCAATACGGTTGCACCCAGGCTTATGTTTGGTTTCCATATTTCTCCACACACATACACTTTTCTGATGCATGCTTTAATATTTTACTGTTCATTCCTGCATGTGTGTGTCAACAGGAGGGATTTTTATAAAAATAAATCAAAGTCCATAACACCCACCCAACAGGAACTCATTAATGGGTGTGACATCAACATAACAAGCATAGGCATATGACTTATAAATCAATTAACTTTCCCTAAGAGAACGCATACAGAAGGTTCTGACTGAGCAAATGGCCCTAAAACTCATCAGCGCTCATTCATCTCATCCGCTGGCCCAGGAATGACCGTATTTTGTGAAATCAATCACATGAGTGAGCGGTTGGATATCTATTATTTAGCATAAGGCTTAAGCAATCAAGAGTAAATCATTCTTGGGATAAAATATTCTCTTGTACTGTAAAGACTAAGAACACAAAAGCTAGTGTGCTAACTAAAAAATGAAAGTAAAGGTCGGATTTAATGAAATCCTCACTTAGCTTTAACAACAGTGAAACAAATCGGCCTACTTGCGTATACATGACACAAAGCACATAAATGCTCAGAAACCAGTATTGACTGACTCATCATGGTCTCATTTGAATGTTCATCCAGTATGATACTGACTTAAAGCCTCACCTCAGCATAATTACTTTCAGACAGATTTGCAGGTATTTGAGTACTTGAGCCTTGCTTAAAAATGCATTGACATTATTGCATTATATAGAAAATATCAAACCAAATGGCATTTGCAGTTGCATTACGCTAGACCATTATCACAGAAGTAACTTCACTTTCAAAATGACTGGAGTTCTGGTGATTTTTAGTGGATGTACGAATCAGTACGACTATCAGAGTAACCACAAGCGCAGCTCATCACATTAACATATTCCAAAACTAAGTGTACTTTTCAATTACCGAATAATTTCCAAATAATCTCAAAGTTAACAAAAGTTTTTCTTTGTAAGGGTGTTAGTGCTATATTTCTTTATAAATGCCACTTGATTTGATATTTTAAAGCAATATTTACTTTATAATAATAATAATGATTTAAACTTGCATGCTCAAGTGTCTAAATGTTTTGGAGACAACCCTAAAACAACATATAACATGGAAAATGCTAAAATGCACATTTGTTTTTTCCTGTTTTCCCGTGGTTCATGAACGGCGCCCACCCAGCTAACAAAATATTTTCTATGAGCATTTTGTTAGAAAATATTATTTCTGAATGTTCTCTGAATATTCAAAACGTCCAATTCTTAAAAACGGCTTTTTGTCAACATTAGGCCAAGTGAATATTCCACGTTATCATTTTGCAAACATTATGGGAACGTTACTTTTGAATGGTCTCTGAACATTCTGAAACTTAAAAAAATGTAAAAACGCTAGAGGAACGTTCAACTAAAACGTTACACGTACTTCAAAATCCATCTTTTCGTAAAAAAACGAAACTGGAACTTTTCGAAAGTTTCTTTGAACGAAACTTTCAACGTTAAAAAAAAAATCATTCCAATGATGTACAGATAATGTTTTTGTGCTTGAAAATTATTTTAAGGACAAACATTGAACGAACGTTCTATTCATGTTACGTTTGTTTATAACTTTGAGGGAACACTGCCAGAACGTTAAGGAAATTCTGAGAATGTTCCCTGTTAGCTGGGCAAATGACAAATGCCATAATGCCGACGTCACCCTAATGAGGTTCTTCAACAGATCATACTAGGGATGTAACGATTACCGATAAATCATGATAAAATTCCCCACGGTTAGTATTACCGTTTCATATTATAATTATCATTAAAACCGTATTAGATTACCGCGATTTGAACAACTCACAATAAATAAATACTGTCCAGCATAAAGCACAGTTTTATGCACGCAGAGTACAGCACGCAGAGTAGGCCTAGTTTAGTTTTTGAGTGAAAACAGGGCGGAAAAGCTGGGAGGTTTTAAAAGAGTGCTAAGGGAATTATACAAATGAATATATGAATGAATTAATTATATTAATGTACCTCTGAATGTTTTGACTGTCTTCGATGGCATTTTGTTTTCATCTTCGCTCCATGTAATACCTAAAGGAATTAATCGCAATACTGCTTTGTCCACAGAGTTTACGGGAAACAGCTGTAATTCAGCTTTTCCATGAGCGCCACCTGCTGTCAGCGAGTGGATTTACAGAGACTTGTATTTACATTCAGTCTGTGTGCAGTTTCTGTCTGGCCAAAAACGGACCGAATTTGCATGCCCTGCTGTAAATTTTGACCGGTAGATGAAAAACAAGGTTATGTGGATTCTACACATTTAAACAATTCAGATCTGGAGTTATCTAGAATTATTTATGGAGCAGATAAAATACATATAATCATTTATTAATCATTTTGACATATCTTTTCTTTATTTAAAGGCCGAAATGTGAGGTTTACCTTTTTATTAAACTTTTTCAAAGCTTTATTTGAACATTTACATTAGATATTTGAAGTCAGTCAAGTTGTCATTTAAAATCCAAACATCATTGGTAATGTTGTTTTAGTGATTATGCAAACAAAAAGTCATTTTATTTGTTGTTTGTTGATTTTTAAATATAAAACTTGAAGTGATGTTCTATGTGTCAGAACTTTTTGAACATCTCCAGCACATTTTAACAATACCGTGATAATACTGATAACCGTGATCATTTTGGTCACTATAATCGTGATAAAAACATTTCATACCGTTACATCCCTAGATCATACTATACATAACCTAATATAATGTAGCCTAACCTGTAATCTTGTTCCACATCTGCTCTGCAATTCGTCCTGCCGTATTAACAAGGCCTCGTAGCGAGCAGGAGGAACACGCTACAGTTGTATGGTCCCAAATCGAAGCGAAGATGCTGGACATTTACCTGTGTTTGCGTCAGTCCCAGTTTCGCGGCTAGGTCGGCGCGCTCGGGCAGCGCGAGGTACTGGGTCTGCTGGAAGCGCTGGTGCAGCGCCTGAAGCTGAACACTGGAGTAAATGGTTCGCGGTTTGCGGATCTTCTTCCCCTTGCCATTAAGGCGAATTTCACCATTCTCAATGACCGCTGGCTTTTCGTGGTCTTCAGGCATGCAGACGAAATAAAACGACAGCATTATGACACAGTAAACGGATAAATGGATAAATGTCTGCAAACAAGCAGGTTACTAACTGTGTGAGAAAAATCGTAAATTATGACGCACCAAAGAGCTGTAACTGTCTGTTTGATTTACAGCAGCCAAATAGGAGATTTATCAGGTGTTTTAGGGGTAACATTGATATTATGGGTCATCATTTTTAACATCAGTAAACCATAATTAACGTCGCTATAAAGTTTACAGGCCTGCCGAGCCTAAACTTGAACCTAGCAAACAATGGCGTTCTGCAAAAGCCATAATAATAACAACAACGTCATTTTTGGAAGAATTAATAATATTAGGCTACTACTGAAAAAGTATTTGAAAGGCTTCTTCGCTGCAAAGGTGGACGTACACAATATTATATGCAGCTATAATCTAGTAGGCTAGCTTTATGTATTTACGTGCGTAATTACATAACATACCTATTTTAACAATGGATATAGCCTAGCCTACAAATATTGTGTGTATAGCTCTAATGTCGATGAACTGCTACAGTGTGAACAATGTGCAATCTCGATATTAATGACATATCTGACGACTGCATTAATGGCAGCCTTACGTTCACTTTAAGAAATAAACGTTTTAATGTTGTTTTTAAATCAAGTTCGAGACCTGCCAGGAAAAACGAAGTTAATTAAGCTTAAAAATACAAATCCCCAATAAGCTTAAGAAAGAAAAATGTTTTTTTTTTTTTTTTTATGAAAGTTGTTAAAATAAAAGGTCAGGACCTTGCAATACACAGACTTTTGTGTTTGCCATTTGCAACTGATTTACTCCCGAGTTCACTGAAACCCTTGGTCTTTAAAATTAATTAGACCATGTGTGCTTTTTTTCTTTAACTAAATCTGTTATTTATTTAAAATGCAGTGTGCATTAAATTAGCTACTGATACAAATGCAATAAATATGTATTAGCCATGACAGATATGAATCAAATTATGAAACATGCATGCATAAAGTTTTTTTTTTTTTGTCGTCATTGCATTCTGTAGATATAGGCTATTTAAAAGTGCATTAGCAAACTTGATTACAAATGCCAAAACAGACGCATACAGAATCTTGTCTCAAAACCTCACACTTTGACGTTTCATGCGGATACTCACTCGTCTCCTCAGCCCTCGTGTGCGCCAGAGTACTGCTGTGGTTGTTTGGCTGGTAAGGCATGTAAGCACCCGGAGCAGGAGCGCTCACCGGCCCGGGGTAGGCGTATCCCAGCGGCCGGCTGTAGTGGGACGCGGTGGAAGGGTATGGAGCATCGTGCTGGAGGTGTCCGCCTGCGTGCAATCCATGTACTGGGTAAATATTGTGTGCGAATCCGGATAAATGCTGCTGGTTGCTTGCAAGTCCGTGGCCGAACTCTAAAAATGCTGATTTGGAAGGATCTGAACTATGCAGCGCATCAGACATGAAACTCATAGACATCATTAACAGTCAAGTCCATAAAGCGCGATGATGGTCTGAGTGCTGCATTGAACGTTCACTGCGCACGAAAAACACCTTGATCCGGATCCATCTCAAAATAATCCGGGATAAAACAAACGACCACGAATTTCTCAATTAAAACGTATTTCCCAAAGTCACTGCAGTGAATCTCATAAGTGAATACGAGTTTATCTTTCTTAAATCATGACAGAACCGCGCAATATCGAAGTCACCTCGGGCTCGCGGTCCTGCGTGTTTCTGACTGACTCGCGCTCCGCAACAGCGCGCGCTGATTGGTGTGTCACGCGACACCGGGGAGAGCTAAATGAAGTTGATGAGCATTTGCTATCGAATTATGCTGAGCCCTCATATCGATCATGTCACATAATAATGATCTTCAAATTAAACACTACCTTTACATAAATTATTTGAAACAAACCACAGGCAAAGAGAGCTGCAAAATATTTACAGCAATAATTGGCAAAAATCTTTCAATGCAATGCAACTTTACAGTCATTCTCTTGCATATAGTGGAAGGTAGGCTAGTTATTACTCTCTTTAATTCAAATATTTGTAATTAAAATTATATTGGACATTTTCACAATTATTAGTAATTAGAATGATTAGAAAAGGAGCAAAACCACTTGTGACCAAATGAATGCATGATGGCAACAGCAGAGCATGATGTCACACTGCATGGGTTCATTATTAAACATGATATTATATTAATAATAGAAATAAATGAATTATGCAACGACCATAAAACACAAAAACGTATATTAAAAATATTAATGCATGTCAGTATATTAATGCATGCTTCAATGTCCTGTTGAAAATGTGATTATGTGATCGTTCTCCATGTTTATTGAACTCAGTTTGGTACACCTGACTGTGATTGCTTAGAAAACCTTTTCACAAATCGAGTGGATTGTGTCCGTTGTGGCATTTGGCCGGAATGGAGTCCCACCACCTTCCATTCAGAAAAATAAAATGATTGGAAGTTTGTTTGTTAATCCATTCCATTCCTCCAGTCCAGTTTTTGTTTGTTCCAGCACACACATTCCTGCTACTTTTAGAAAGTGGACCTGCAAAAAAAGGAGAAACTCCGAATTGTGCTTTAAAATATTTATAGGCTAATGAAAGTATTGGGTACAGCGAATATTTACATGAAAATACGAATTATATACAGGTCTACACATAAATATCGAAGGAGATGGAAGTGTGTGTGCTTTTAGTCTACGTAAGAATTTAGAGTTTAGGTTTTGTTTTAAATACTTACATTTAAATTGAAAGGTCTGGGAAATACGTCAAACCGAAGAAAAAAAAATCCGGTAAATTTCACCTTTCAAACAAATTTTAGCGAACTATTTTAAATGTATAATACTCAATAAATTAAAACTAGACCTACTGGTTTTTCTAACATTTTTAAAATCACCCAAGGAGGCAGAAAAAGTTCCCTTATTTGAAGAACCACCACAGTCCTAGCAGCTGTTTTTCGCTCATCTGACCGTGAAATCACAAAATGCAACCAAGCGCTGATATTTCGCTGCTATAAATTAACTGGCATACAGCTGTAAATATTACAAGTTTATTAGAAAAATAAGTGTTTAACTAAGTAAGAAGTGAACCCGTGACCTCTCGCACTCAGCCATCTAATGCTAACATCCTAGCCTAAATTAACCCGTTTTTACTGGGTTCATGAGTGTATTTAAGAGCTATTAAAATTAGTCATAGGGCCTAGATGATGGCAACAGCAGAGCATGATGTCACACTGCATGGGTTCATTATTAAACATGATATTATATTAATAATAGAAATAAATGAATTATGCAACGACCATAAAACACAAAAACGTATATTAAAAATATTAATGCATGTCAGTATATTAATGCATGTCCTGTTGAAAATGTGATTATGTGATCGTTCTCCATGTTTATTGAACTCAGTTTGGTACACCTGACTGTGATTGCTTAGAAAACCTTTTCACAAATCGAGTGGATTGTGTCCGTTGTGGCATTTGGCCGGAATTGAGTTCCACCACCTTCCATTCAGAAAACTAAAATGATTGGAAGTTTGTTTGTTAATCCATTCCATTCCTCCAGTCCAGTTTTTGTTTGTTCCAGCACACACATTCCTGCTACTTTTAGAAAGTGGACCTGCAAAAAAAGGAGAAACTCCGAATTGTGCTTTAAAATATTTATATATGGGTTCATTATTAAACAATATATATTATATTATATTAATAATAGAAATAAAGGAATTATGCAACGACCATAAAACACAAATACGTATATTAAAAATATGAATGCATGTCAGTATATTAATGCATGCTTCAATGTCCTGTTGAAAATGTGATTATGTGATCGTTCTCCATGTTTATTGAACTCAGTTTGGTACACCTGACTGTGATTGCTAAGAAAACCTTTTCACAAATCGAGTGGATTGTGTCCGTTGTGGCATTTGGCCGGAATGGAGTCCCACCACCTTCCATTCAGAAAAATAAAATGATTGGAAGTTTGTTTGTTAATCCATTCCATTCCTCCAGTCCAGTTTTTGTTTGTTCCAGCACACACATTCCTGCTACTTTTAGAAAGTGGACCCGCAAAAAAAGGAGAAACTCCGAATTGTGCTTTAAAATATTTATAGGCTAATGAAAGTATTGGGTACAGCGAATATTTACATGAAAATACGAATTATATACAGGTCTACACATAAATATCGAAGGAGATGGAAGTGTGTGTGCTTTTAGTCTACGTAAGAATTTAGAGTTTAGGTTTTGTTTTAAATACTTACATTTAAATTGAAAGGTCTGGGAAATACGTCAAACCGAAGAAAAAAAAATCCGGTAAATTTCACCTTTCAAACAAATTTTAGCGAACTATTTTAAATGTATAATACTCAATAAATTAAAACTAGACCTACTGGTTTTTCTAACATTTTTAAAATCACCCAAGGAGGCAGAAAAAGTTCCCTTATTTGAAGAACCACCACAGTCCTAGCAGCTGTTTTTCGCTCATCTGACCGTGAAATCACAAAATGCAACCAAGCGCTGATATTTCGCTGCTATAAATTAACTGGCATACAGCTGTAAATATTACAAGTTTATTAGAAAAATAAGTGTTTAACTAAGTAAGAAGTGAACCCGTGACCTCTCGCACTCAGCCATCTAATGCTAACATCCTAGCCTAAATTAACCCGTTTTTACTGGGTTCATGAGTGTATTTAAGAGCTATTAAAATTAGTCATAGGGCCTAGATATAGATGCGACAACCTGCCCCGATCTCCCTTATGCTATCAAACACGTCCGGCATGGAAGTATTTTAATCTACATTTGATAACCACGAAGGCAAAATTGTCTAAGTTGTTGATTAAGCTATAGGCTAGGTATATATAATTGCTATACAGGCTATACTATAGGCCTACTGTAATTTCAAGCGGAAATGTTAAAGTTCAATTCAATTAAAATACGCCTATTTGTGAGTTAGACAAGAACTATTTTTATAACGAATAATAAAATAGTTATAAGGAATCCCCTCATTGCGTTTTTTTCTCAGTAAAACACAATCAGTAAAAGTGGAGCTGGTGTTTTCTGCGCGAGGATGAAAGCGCTTTGTAATCCAGTCAGAGTTTGACAAGCCTTTGAGCGCATGACAGCACACACACACACCGACAACAATGAAGAATTCATACGCACAATCTGCCAGTATTATTTTAAGATCTTTTTAAGAGACATTTTATATTATATTATTAGTGGTATTATTATTTTTTACAGTTATTTGTGTTTGAATTCAGGCCTAGTAATTGCGCGGAACACGGAGACTGTAGACGGGATGAATACTAAGAGTCAGCTTAACCAGTTTTAAATGAACCATGGGGGTGAAATAATTACCATACATGGCAACATGAGGTGTCAGTATGTTTTAGGTGTCTGTGTAAAAATTAAATTTAAAAAGAAAGTAAAATCTCATGCCCGGATTTGTGACCATGTTATTAGGTGTTAAATGACAGAACTGCTGCTTCTTTTGTTTAATTTGATATGTAGCCAAATATCCACACAACAAAAAAACATAAATATCAAATATCATCAGGGTTGTTACACCTTCTGCCACTGGAGCAATACACGCATAAACAAACACACACTAGTATGTTTTTTTTCTTTTTCTTTCCTCTACTGAATTAAAACATTTCCTATACCATTTTGAATTAAAAATGAAAAAAACAAACAAACAAACAAAAAAAAAAAACAGAGTGGGTGGTTGTGAGAGATTTTTTTATTTTATTTTTGAATTATTTTAACAAGAAACTTTGATTACCACAACAAACTTGTGCACAAATTTTTTTTTGCAATAAGCAGTAGATTTATTTTAATATTTAGCATCCAAATAAGGGAATTTCATACCAAAAAGATATATTTGAGAAATTACAGAGAGTTAGACTTACTTGTGCAGTGAATTGTGCATTTCTCTCAACACTGAAAAAAAAGCAACAACCCTGAAACCTAAAAATGGTTTTATGCAAGTAAAAAATATGATTTAATATAGCTGAATCAACCTAAACACATGAATTTATACCACCAAAACTAAATTTTATAAGTTAAATCTGGTAGAAATAACTCTTTAAGGTAATATTTGCAAACCATCCATTTTTACAGATATGAAAGCACTGCCTGAAAAACATGCACCATTTAAAATCAGTCACAATGATTGATCTGACACGCACACAGTAAACATATGCAGAAGCAGAGTAAGCAAAAAAGAGATTAAACGAGCAAAATCATTCTGTAATCTGCTTTACTGTTGCCCTGTAAACCTGCCAGGTTTGACATAATTATTGCTCAGCTTTCTAAAAAACCTGCAGTACCTACATGTGATTTTTAATCACACCCTGAACATCCCAGCCATCACAAGAGACTGCAGCGATACCTCCCTCTTAATCTGTCTCAGAGTATGATCATTAAAGCGAAGCAACTTCCATATGTTGCTGAAGTGCTGGTGTGCCACTTGTTCAGTTTGGTCGTGTTTCTCATCGCAGCTGAGTTTTCTGGGGCCGTAGGGGACCACAGTGGGCTGAGACCCAAGCCATGGTAGCTCGTGGTCTCCAAGGCCAATGGACCAAAACATAGCCACAAATTATTGTCATGGCTAAACCACATTCTCTGAAATTACAGTGAGGATGTGACATGACAATTTCATTGAGAGGAGAGTTTTATCAGTTCTGTTGCAAGTAACATTTTTACAAACTACCGGTCAAATGGTTGGAATAATTACTATTTTTTCATGTTCTTGAAAGAAGTCTCTTATTTTCACCAAGGCTGTATATATATATATATATATATATATATATATATATATAAATAACTAATATTATTACATTGTAAAATAACTTTTTTTTTAAATATATTTTAAAATGTAATTTATTCCTCTGATGCAAAGCTGAAATTTCAGCATAATTACTGCAGTTTTCAGTGTCACATGATCCTTCAGAAATCATTCTTATATGCTGTTATGTTGCTCAAAAATACTTATTATCAATGTTTAAAATGTTAAAAACAAACAAAAACAAACACAATTCACTACCAATCAAAAGTTTGGGGTAAATATATAAAATGAAATTAATACTTTTATTTAGCAAAGATGCATTAAATTGACTGCTGAAAAAAGTTGCTGACAATTCAGCTTTGCCATCACAGGAATAAAAATATAATTAGTTTGCATATTTTACAATAGAAAACAGTTGTCTTAAAGGGGGCATAACACACACAGTTTCACCCAGTCTCATGTTAATCTTGAGTACCTATAGAGTAGTACTGCATCCTTCATATCTCCAAAAAGTCTTTAGTTTTATCATATTTATAAAAGAAAGATACAGCTTTACGATTCTCTCCGGAAAAAGCCGAGCTCCTGGAGGCGCGCCGTGGGCGGAGCTAAAGAGTGACGAGCACTTGGACGCCGAATGCCAACAAAACAGACATTTGATGCGGTTTCACTTACCGTCTGCAGTTCTGAATCATGACCGGGATCTTTTATAGCTGGGACGCTCCATCCTTCAGTATCAAACAATGTGCAAATCCAGCGTCGAACTGGGCCTTGTTTATAAAACGTTCGTCAACAAACACACTTGTGAAACTCCGTTGCTGCCCC
>NW_015630025.1:127247-129334 GCF_001515625.1 Sinocyclocheilus rhinocerous
CGGATGAAGCGCGTTGATGGGCGCGATCTCGCTCTCGCTCTCACTCTGGTTGATGCGTTCGCGGGCGCGCTCTTCCGGGAGAAATGCCCATATAAGGAGTTCCACCCTCGTCTACGTCATGAAGAGCCACGATCGAAAAAAACTCACCGAAACTTGTACGAACCCGGAAGTACAATTTTTTTAAATACTCCGTCTTTTAAATTGTTTTTTAAAACTTTGTCCATGCTTAGCATGAGAATCCAACTTTTTAACAGTGTAAACAACTCTGAATGCATGAAACAGCATTGTACCCCCCCTTCATTAAGTTCCTTCAAATCGCTAATGGTTTCTCTTTAAATACTGTTATCAGATAAAAAGTTGTTTTACTGTGATTTTCTGGAATTATATTTTCTCAGTAATGGTATTCTAGCATGTTACTGAGAGTCTCTTTATGGTTAGAATCTCTAGGGTGATTGCTCATTGGGAAAACTGATTTCCCACCACAAAACTTCTATTAGATGAAACACGTTACTCTTTTTTTCTTTCGTAAGTTTTTCTTACTCTGGTTAATTGCCCCAATGAGAATTATACTTGTCAGAAGAAGCTTCCTTTTTATATACTTTACTATTCACAATACCTGTTTTTCTGAAGAAAAATGTTTCAGAGCAGCTGAGCAAAATAATCTGCTAAATTAATTTGGAATAAATATTTATAATGGCAGCTCTTATTGCTCTTTGCAAATCCCACAAAATTATTTCATTCCTTTTTTTCATTCTTTTGGACTTTACTAATTAATCGTCTAGTTAAAAACTAATGCAATGCTCTTGTGAGACTGTTATATTTTATTTTACATTGTACATTATTTACATTTTTCCCATTCAACCATTATGAGTAAAATTTCAGATAACTGTTATTAATTTACACTTATGCATGTCAGACAGTTTTAAAGTGACTTACAGTACAGTATATGTATATATACATTTTTCGAGTCCATGCATTCCCTGGGATTTGACCTATGACCTTTTAATTTCATAGCACCATTCTGTTCCTGCTATTCTGTTGTAATATGCATACTAATGTATCAAATATAAGCTTCTATATTTAATTGATTCAGTCAGCAGCATATTAAAGTCAACAAAACTTATTGGTTCCAGAAACACTTTACAATAAGGTCTCATTTGTTAACATTAGTTAATGCATTAAGTAACGTATTAAAAATTAATATAATATATTTAATATAATAATATACATTTAATATTAATATTAATATAATATTTACTATATTTGTGTTAATATAAGTATATTTGTTCATTGTTTGTTCAGAGTTCATTAATTAATGTTAAGTGGTGCAGCTTTTGATTTGAAAAAAAAGATTAGTTAATATTGAAATTAACATTAAATAAATGCTGTAGAAGTATTGTTCATTGTTAGTTCATGTCAACTTATGTTTTACAAATGAAACCTTAATGTAAAGTGTTACCAAGTTTCCATTAATAAACACTGTGTTAGCAGTACAAAAAGTTCATCTAAGATGGCAGAAGTGTTTTGTTTTTTTTTCTCCAGAATTCCATGTGGAATATCCCTCGCATTAAGCCATTAAAACAAATATACTAGGAAAAAAATCATGATGGATCTTCTTTGCGTTGATGTGGCAGATGCACTTTCACAGTGAAGCAGAGGTTAGATCATGTGGGAGATTTGAATCCTGCGTCCTGATTCCATTCCACTTTTCTAAGGCTTATGTTCCTAAGATGTATTATCTAAAATTTAGGGTTGGTAAAAAAAAATTATATTTTGGAAAGAAGTCTCTTATGCTTACCAAGGCTAGATTTATTTGATTAAAATACAGGAAGAAACTGTAATATTGTGAAATATTTTTACAATTTGTACAATATATATGACAATTTTAATATATTTTAAAGGGGTCATATGATGCGATTTCAAGTTTTCCTTTCTCTTTGGAGTGTTACAAGCTGTTCGTGAATAGATAAGATTCCTAAAGTTGCAAAGACTAAAGTCTCAAACCCAAAGAGATATTCCTTATAAAAGTTAAGATTCGTCCACGCCCCCCTAAAAAGCCTCGTTCAAACACGCCCCCACATGTCTAC
>NW_015630025.1:129606-135819 GCF_001515625.1 Sinocyclocheilus rhinocerous
CGCGCTCTTCCGGGAGAAATGCCCATATAAGGAGTTCCACCCTCGTCTACGTCATGAAGAGCCACGATCGAAAAAAACTCACCGAAACTTGTACGAACCCGGAAGTACAATTTTTTTAAATACTCCGTCTTTTAAATTGTTTTTTAAAACTTTGTCCATGCTTAGCATGAGAATCCAACTTTTTAACAGTGTAAACAACTCTGAATGCATGAAACAGCATTGTACCCCCCCTCCCTTTAAACTGTAATAAAATGTATCAATATTACAGTTTTTACTGTATTTTTGATCAAATAAATGCAGCCTTGGTGAGCATAAAAAACAATAAAAATCTTAATTATTTCAAACTTTCGAATGGTAGTGTATATATTTATATAAAAACATTGACATAAGTTACAATCTACGAATTTGGTATGCACTGACAATAAAATATCAAACAAAATGATGACCTTTTCCTCACGTCTAAATAATTTTCAAAAGTAAGTTTATCATTTAAAACCGGAAAATAAATGCCATTTGGCTTGGGATTTAATTATTGAATGCAATGACATTCATACATTTAGTTTGTTTCTTCAATGTCCAAACACTTTTCATAGGCACTGCATATGCAATATTCTAAGTTAAGCAAGAGCGGTTTTGGTGAACTGACTGTATTTCACAAATCACATGCATGAGTACAATGCAGCAAAGTGAACTTGAGAGCAAAGTTGTAGCCAGAGCAGATCCCTGTGAATACCTGTTGTTACGGTCTGGGGTGTGGGATAGAGTGGAGAGGGTGAGAAGGAAAGGTAGACGCTCTTTAAGGCTGTAATTATGCCTGTGTTACGGAGAAGAACAAAGCGGAGCCCTGGAGTCATAGTGCAGGGATGTGTCCTCACCGTGCCTTAATACACACGAGACTGAACGTTAATAACAATACACCAGAACGTGGCCCAGACTGGCTGGCGTCTGCTGCCCTGCACACGTACGTCTTTGTGAATGTGCGTGTGTGAGACCAGAAAAGATGGAAAACCTTCCTAGGTAAGCGTGGAAGTGTGCGTGTGAATCTTGGACCGTGCTAAAGTCCTGTTAAGTCCATCATTGTCCAGTGAGGTGGAGTGACAGCATTCCTTTTCATTCGAATCAGTTGTGCGTTATCCATCTTTACGCCACTTCTCACATCACCTTTTCGTAAATGTGTTACATCACATCAACGGGAATTTTCAATATTTTTTACAAAATTGTTTAGAAAAAGTGTTCATAATTGTATCTATTTCTTAGTATTTTTACAAAAACATTTTAATCAGAATTTTTGCTTCAAAATTTCCAGTGGCTAGCTACACTACCGTTTAATAGTTTGAAATGAATTATTATTTTCTTTTCTTTTCTTTTTATTTTTAAAGCAGTCTCTTGTGCTCACTAAGCCTTCATTTATTTGATCAAAAATACAGTAAAACAGTTTTATGGTGATTATATTAAAATATTAAAATATATTTTGAAATGTAATTTATTACTGTGATGTAAAACTGAATTTTCAGCATCATTACTCCAGGCTTCAGTGTCACATGATTCTTCAGAAATCATACTAATATGCTGACTTGCTGCTCGAGAAACTTCATATTATCAACGATCTTGTTGCTTAATATTTGATCAATGATCAGATCTCGCTGCTTAATATTTTTGTGTAAACCGTGATACACTACCATTCAAAACACCTAAAATATTTCAGGCTTCAGTGTCACATGATTCTTCAGAAATCATACTAATATGCTGACTTGCTGCTCGAGAAACTTTTCATATTATCAACGATCTTGTTGCTTAATATTTGATCAATGATCAGATCTCGCTGCTTAATATTTTTGTGTAAACCGTGATACACTACCATTCAAAACACCTAAAACATTTTACTTATTTATTGTATATAAAACAATTACTACTTTTATTTAGCAAGGATGTATTAAATTGATCAAGTGACAGTTAAAAATGTATAATGTTACAAAAATGTACTATGTCAAACAAATGCAGTTCTTTATACTTTTTATTCATCCAAATAAATCCTTTAAAAAGATTTCAACAAAATATTAAGCAGCACAACCGTTTTGAGCTTGTGCAAATCAGCATATTAGAATGATTTCTGAAGGATCAAGTGACATTGAAGAATAGAGTAAATAAAAATAGCTTTACATTTCAAAATATATTCAAATAGACAACAGTATTTTCACAATATTACTGCCTTTACTGTATTTTTGATCAAATAAATGCAAGCTTGGCAAGCATAAGAGACTTCTTTCAAAAACATTAAACGATTATAATTATTCCAAACGTTTGACAGGTAGTGTACGTGCTTGGGTCTTGCAAACAGCAATGTTTACAACAGGATTTGTCTTTTTCCACTCATGTTTTGGCCAGGGGGGATTCTGGGTCAGAGGAAGAGGTAGGTGTGCTTTGTAGGATAAAGACTGTTAATCTGTGCTCCAGGCTACTGGAAGACCCGGGACTGTTTTCTGTGGTCCACCCTCATTCCTCTTGCGTAGACAGTCCACGGTCATTGATGGTGCGTGCGCGCGTTCGTATGTTGGCAGGGCCCTTTGCATGGGGTTTGCATGATCTAGAAGATGACTGATTTAGAAATCATGTTTCAGAGTTGTGCAAAACAATAGCACTCCCTGAGATCATTAGCTGGAATCATGAAAGAACTGTCTCCTGCCACTCCTCGTACAATCATCACTCAGCACTGACTGGAACGCAAGAGTGACTAAAATGGATTAAATGGTTAAAAATGACAGTGAGACGATGAGAGAGAAGAATCTGAAGTGTATTTATGAAACATGTCTAACACCTTTGGGAAATGAGGAGAAGCTAATAGAGATGCGCACCAGGCAGAAAATAATAGCTGATTTTAATTGTTTTGTTGACAAGGTAAAGTCTGTCTAATCCAAATAGCATGTTCATTATTGAATAACCGTACATTTCAGTTTTGTTGTGATTTTGCTCTTCCAGACCTACATATCAAAATCAAGACTTTAACTATGATCAGTCTAATATGACAGTGAAAAAAAAACAAAAAAAACTTGTAGGACTATATTACTGTCACTTTCACTTTTTAAAAAAAATTTATTCAGCTCAGATCATTTTCTAAATTCTAAATAATGCTTCAGACCTACATATCAAAATCAAGACTTTAACTATGATCAGTCTAATATGACAGTGAAAAAAAAAACAAAAAAAAACTTGTAGGACTATATTACTGTCACTTTCACTTTTTAAAAAAAATTTATTCAGCTCAGATCATTTTCTAAATTCTAAATAATGCTTAGTAATTTGGATTTGCTATACAAATAAAACACACTGTGTTGTCCTGTTTCATATTTTGTGGAAACGGTGATACACTACATTTTAAACGCTTTTTTTTTTTTTTAAAGAAATGAATACTTTTATCCAATTGATCAAAAGTGACAGTAAATACATTTACAGTGTTACAAAAGATTTCTGTTTAAAATTAATTCTGCTCTTTTGAACTTTCTATTCACCAAAGAATCCTGAAAAAATGTTTCAATGTGGTTTCCACAAAAATATTAAGCAGCACAATTGTTTTCAACAATCAAAATAATAAGAAATGTTTCTTGAGCAGCATATTAGCATATATAAAGATTTCTGAATGATCATGTGACACTGAAGACTGGAGTAATGATGCTGAAAATTCAGCTTTGCATCACTGAAATAAATTACATATCAAAATATATTCAATTAGAACTCATTTCCTTCAAATTACAATAATATTTCACAATATTACTGTTTTATTGTATCAAATAAATGCAGGCTTGGTGAGAATAATTATTCCAAATATTAGACCTTTAAAGGCAAATGAATGATCTAATATGAAAGAATAAACCTGAATACAATGTATTATTGCAATGAAAGCTATGTTAATAGTCATATCACATTCCTTAAATGCATATTTTCATTTCATCAATTCGAGTGAAGAAAAGCCAACATGCACCTGCAGAAGTAAGCAAAAGAGTAACATAAACAGTAGGAAAGCTTTCAGGCATTGAGAAGCCATTGAAAAGTAGCCTCTCTTGCTTTTTGTGGGAATTGCAAATGTGTGTGTGTCTGGTTTTTGGCTTGGGCTCTGAATTCATCACCAGAGTAATTGCTGCCAGACAGAAATGTGAGGGAAGGTGCTGGAATCTCTCTGCACGAATGACTTGACCAACTGTTAAATGACTGTCTATGTGTGTGACCGCAGTTTCCGAGATTTGATAACAAAAAAAGACAACAAGGTGTAATGTATAGCTTGCATTTGACTGCTCAATTAGATAAATTGGACATAATGTCACCACAAAAGTTAATTCGTATTAATCTATGTTGCAAATCTAGTCTATATATATATATATATATAATGAATATACCTGTACTGTATATATACTGGCCACTACATGTAATGTTTTAATAGTTTCAAAATAAAACAAAATCCTATTAAAACTTGATTTCATCAAATTACAGGGCAGCAGAAACTGAAGGACATAAAGAAGTATAAAAAATAAAAAATAAGTGAGAAAGAAGCAGAACAAGATTGACAGAAAGAGCGAGTTTAATCCAACTCGCTAAACATTCACATCTGGATGGCAGGAAAACTGAACTGGAGCGAGCGCAGAAGCTCCACTGAGCTGTTTTCTGACACTCAAGCAGAGCAAAAGACACATTCCAGAGGACGAGACAACACCGGGGAGGGGGTTTGGGCTTTTTCCACTGTAAATGTCACCATGGACCACAAAAAAAGCAAAGTGCTCAGAAATGAGCTCAGAGCTGCGGTGGGGCGTTGCAGAGGCCGGGGGGTGTCTAGGAGATGCGTCTGGGACGCTTTAGTGCGGCTGCTGGAGGAGATGGGCACAGTTCAGCTGAGGTCACCGAAAACAGGGCGGCAGGAATGATGTGGTATACGTACTGAGATGAGAGGTGGCCTTTCAGAGTTTACAATTTACATTGAAACACAACTCCACAGCACACTGTGAGAGCTGCTAGCTGTATATTGCTTGTCATACGAACCAGATGAAAATTTATGACCCATTTATAATTCATTTTAACCTTCGTGACACAATCCGATATAAGTTATATGTCAAAGTAGTTTTTTTGCTTACAATTAAAGAGAAACTTCACTCAACACTTAAACTTTGGAACAATTTACCTTCATGTCGTTCCAAACCTGTATGACTGTTTATCTTTTATGGAACACATATTTTGAAAAAATGTCAGTACTTTTGTCATATAATGAATGTCAGTGGGGTCAAATTTTTCTCACAATTCTCAGTTTACATCTCACAATTCTGACATTTTTATAAACTCAGAATTATGAGATATAAACTAAATTCTGAGATAAAACAAATCTGAGAAAAACTGCGAGTTTATTGTACCAATTGACAGAAAACATCAGAATTGTGAGAATTGTACGTTTCCACAAAGGAAAAAAAAAAAATTGGACTTTTCTTCTCAGAATTGTGAGTTTATTTCTCGCAGTAGCAAGTTATAAATTTGCAGCATCTTGCAATTCAGAATGGCGAGACTAAAAGAAGTCACAATTACGTTTTTTTATTCCATGAAAATAAGCTTCCATACAAATGAACAACACTATAGTGACAATAAAACACCAACTTTTACTCCTTTTCACATGAATTATGATTATGGGGACAGATTATCGATTAATAAAGATTTTCACTTGGTTCCTTGCACAATACTATGTTAAGGCCTCAAAATGCTTTTCCCGTAGTACATGATTTCTAAGCAAACACATTGTGATGTTTGCTTCACATAATCAGCTGCATATGCACAGTGTTGGGGGTAACGCATTACAAGTAACGCGAGTTACGTAATCAGATTACTTTTTTCAAGTAACTAGTAAAGTAACGCATTACTTTTTAATTTTAATTTTTCAAATAAGTAACGCAAGTTACTTTTTTTCCCCAATTTATTGATTGACAGCTCTCCTGTCCCCATGTTGAGAGAAATCAGAAGATGTTACTGTAGCTCTAAAATAAATATGAATATGCATTAATTCATCTCACTCACAAAAAAAAAACTGATTCAGTATTCCTCAAAATGAATAAAAATAATGCAACTCAGAATATAACGCAAACCTGCAATAATTAAATGTTAAAAAACACAAATATCCTTTATGTATTTAATCCCATTCTATTAACCAATGTCTTTGCTTCTGACCTCCGATGATCCAGTTCAACC
>NW_015630025.1:137640-141478 GCF_001515625.1 Sinocyclocheilus rhinocerous
AAAGGCTTTTATATTTGCCAAAAATAGAACTTTTTTATTTTAAAAACAAACAAGCAAGCCCTGTCCAGATTTAAAAAGTAACGCAAAAGTAACGTAACGCATTACTTTCCATAAAAAGTAACCAAGTAACGTAATTAGTTACTTTTTTTATAGAGTAACGCAATATTGTAATGCATTACTTTTAAAAGTAACTTTCCCCAACACTGCATATGCATGGCTTTTCTGACATAGTAAACTTGCTTGGTAGCGCACCTGGAAGCACTGCACTTGAAATGCGAAGTCACGATAAAAGAGCTCAAAGACTTATAAAAGCAAGCTGAAATGGCATGGTTGTTTTAGCAAATGTGTTATTATCTCACGTTTGCTTTTGTTAACAATATTGGTTAGGTTTAGGGTAGGGCTTAATTTGCTTAATATGTTATTTTCAAATGTAACCATTTTAGCACCACTCACAAGACATTTCATTTTCAAACTCCCACGATCCTTACAATAAACAACCTAATAAAACATCGTAGGATTCCCGTTGACTGAAACTGAACGTGCTTTTAGCGCCACTCACTGGACATTTCACTTTGAAAGTGTCGCGAGACGTCATTTCACAGAAATGTCACCACAGGCACATTCTTCTATTGATCCTGGGTTGAAAAAGTCATACAGCTTTGGAACAAACATGAGGGTGAGCATGATGACAGAATTTTGGGGTGAACTATCCCTTTAAGATGCTCTTTTTGAACCAGTGTGCTGTCCTTTGCAGAATGAAGGACACGAGGACGGCATACGGGAGGAGAAACGGTCCAGCCTACGGTTGAAGGCTAATCCCAAGGGAGTGGAGCAGAGCACATGCACATCCAATCAACAGACAATGCGACAAGGCCTGAGGTTTCCAGGTATAGACAGGGAGTTTCTAAAGACCGGTTTACCAGGTCCAGGGATTATCCTTCTGGGGTTACCCAACCCCTCAGTAACGTGACCTCCTCTAGCCCGTGGTATTGTGGTCTACTCTGCCCAGAGCATTATGATTAAACATCTCGGCTTAGTCCATCTGTACGGCCAGCTTCAGCAAACCTGACATCTGTCTAAGCAAAACAAGAGCACTTCCTGCACGGGAAACATGAGAAAGACTTTCTCACTTCTTTGAGTTTCAACAACGAATGCCTCTCTATGACGACTGATACTTTAGACATCTCGAGACCTAATCGACGAATATGATTTTTCCGTCCTTTCACGCCCACGAATCAAATAATAAGAAAGCGCCTGCCCCAAGGTCAAATCCCTCTCTCCAGAGCTCCTCAATAGGAACAAACCACCAGGATCAAGTTCAGCTCCTGACAAGAAGTCCCCGGCTCTGTCAAGTGTTAAGTTCCATTGTGACCTACAATAGCACACAATGGCCCTCGCAGCACCCGGGCTGTCCCTGCTGCCTGATGAATAACACAGGAGCCCTGGATGTGGACAGGTTATCAGATCCCTGAGATATGGGACCAAATATCTGTCCCAGTTTTGAAAAGAACAAAATTTTTACTAATTAATCAGAGACGATTACTAGAAAGTTCTTCACGCAAAGTTCCTTTTCATACTATTTTCTCTTTATTTTATTAAAGTTAAGATATTATATTATCACTCATAACTCCAACCCCATCAGTACTTAGAGCTGTCAATTTAATGTGTTCATTTAGAACAATTAACAAAATAAAGGAAATTAAAGGGATAGTTCACCAAAAAATGAAAATTCTGTCATCATTTATTCACCCTCAAGTTGTTCCAAACCTGTATGACATTCTTTGTTCTGTTGAACGCCAAAGAAGATATTTTGAAGAATGCTGGTTGATGGTAGCTACTGACTTCCATAGTATGAAAAAAAAAAAAAACTATGGAAGTCAATGGCTACTGTCGACTGTTTGAGTAAAGGAAGTCAAATAAGAAAATTAAGATATTCATTTTTGGGTGAACTATCCCTTCAATGTGTAATGTGCTGCTACTACAGATGGACTGTGTTCTGTGTGAACAATAGACTTGAACAGAATGACAAAATTGACTAAAATGGACTAATTAATATATATATATATATATATTACTTGGAAGATTTTTCAGCTGGGCACCTACTTTGTGTTTGGCTATTTATTGAAACATAATATGAAACCTCCTTCTAAAGCTCCCTTTTCTATATTTAAACTGCTGTGAGTTCAATAAAGTCATACAGGCTCTGGTGAGATTTATATATAATTTTAAATAATCATGCTTTAGGTAATCATGTTTTATGTCACAACCATGATATCAGCTTCATCATCCATTAAAGCAATTATTTGGGATTTTTAGATTCCCAGTAGTACCTACAACACCAAAATAATAACCAGATCTACTATGTTTAACACAGGTGTAATATGCAAAATATGGTTATTTTCATATGTGATATTTTCATATCACAGTCAGACTAAAGATGGAGCTGACATTTCAAATGTTCATGGAATCTCTAGTCATTCTCAAAGCTGAATGCCAATTTTGTCAATATTTGTAATGAATGTTTGACATGACAGCATACATTTTTGTTGTATCTGACAGTGTTGACATTTAGCCTAGCGTGGTATAGGCAAGGGAAAACACCCACAAATGGAATAAGAAGGAAGCTGCACCTACATTTAGGTTAATAAAATCTTAATTCAATTAACCAATGGTGGTAAAAAACAAACAAACAAAACAGATTATGCTTTGTCATAAACAAGGGAAGGCATTCTGTAAACTACAGAACAGCATGTGCAACATAACGCTAAATACAGAGGCAAAATGTTCTTTCAACAAGGCAAACAGAACAATGAAAATAAATTGCAATGTTAAAGGTGTCTCCCATGACATCAGGTGACTTTGTGATGGAGTGTCATATTTGAAAGCTTGTTTGCCTGGCCCTGGGCGGAAGAAGAGGAGGAAGGAGAGAGGTGGTGCTATTCCCCTCCCTCTGCTCATCTTTCTGTGTCTGCTAAGCGTCGGATTGTCTGCCATTTGAGGGACAACCGCTGACTTCAAAGGATCTGCAGTTTTGCTGCCATCATATTTGAACGTCATGAGACACGCTTCAGACAACCTCCAAAGACACATCCGTCTCTTTCCACTTGTAAATATACACTCTTTAAACCTTCAAGCACTAGAGTCTGACAGTGTATGTAGGTTAAGTTCCAAAACCTAGTGAGGTGCCTATGTAGACAGCATTTTAAGCCTAATTATAATGTACTGAATGCTTCACAGTAAAGGCCAAAGATAAATAGCAACAATCCAAAAAATCCATTCAAGACTGAAGAAGTGAAACAAATGTCAGTAACATAGTCATATATTTATAATAACACAATATAGTCAATAATATTGGCTATATAGTATTATTTAATTATTATTTTTATGTAACATTTTTTTGAGTACTTTTCATTTTTGGGTGAAGTATCCCTTTAATGGGCAGTTCACCCAAAACAATTTTGTCATCATTTACACACATTTACAAGTTGTTACTAACCTCTATGAGTTTCTGACCAAACAGTTGCTGGTAGCTACTGACTTCCATAGTATGAAAAAAAAAAAATACTATGGAAGTCAATGGCTACTGTCGACTGTTTGAGTAAAGGAAGTCAAATAAGAAAATTAAGATATTCATTTTTGGGTGAACTATCCCTTCAATGTGTAATGTGCTGCTACTACAGATGGACTGTGTTCTGTGTGAACAATAAACATGAACAGAATGACAAAATTGACTGTAAAATGGACTAATTAATCAATCATTTACTCCTCTGCTAAAATAATGTACATTTTCTTCATTTTGAGGCTTTATTTCAGCAAACATTGACTTGAAAATTGACTT
>NW_015630025.1:141643-152077 GCF_001515625.1 Sinocyclocheilus rhinocerous
TCCAAGAGTTGTCATGATTGAAATATATATATATATATATATATATATATATATTACTTGGAAGATTTTTCAGCTGGGCACCTACTTTGTGTTTGGCTATTTATTGAAACATAATATGAAACCTCCTTCTAAAGCTCCCTTTTCTATATTTAAACTGCTGTGAGTTCAATAAAGTCATACAGGCTCTGGTGAGATTTATATATAATTTTAAATAATCATGCTTTAGGTAATCATGTTTTATGTCACAACCATGATATCAGCTTCATCATCCATTAAAGCAATTATTTGGGATTTTTAGATTCCCAGTAGTACCTACAACACCAAAATAATAACCAGATCTACTATGTTTAACACAGGTGTAATATGCAAAATATGGTTATTTTCATATGTGATATTTTCATATCACAGTCAGACTAAAGATGGAGCTGACATTTCAAATGTTCATGGAATCTCTAGTCATTCTCAAAGCTGAATGCCAATTTTGTCAATATTTGTAATGAATGTTTGACATGACAGCATACATTTTTGTTGTATCTGACAGTGTTGACATTTAGCCTAGCGTGGTATAGGCAAGGGAAAACACCCACAAATGGAATAAGAAGGAAGCTGCACCTACATTTAGGTTAATAAAATCTTAATTCAATTAACCAATGGTGGTAAAAAACAAACAAACAAAACAGATTATGCTTTGTCATAAACAAGGGAAGGCATTCTGTAAACTACAGAACAGCATGTGCAACATAACGCTAAATACAGAGGCAAAATGTTCTTTCAACAAGGCAAACAGAACAATGAAAATAAATTGCAATGTTAAAGGTGTCTCCCATGACATCAGGTGACTTTGTGATGGAGTGTCATATTTGAAAGCTTGTTTGCCTGGCCCTGGGCGGAAGAAGAGGAGGAAGGAGAGAGGTGGTGCTATTCCCCTCCCTCTGCTCATCTTTCTGTGTCTGCTAAGCGTCGGATTGTCTGCCATTTGAGGGACAACCGCTGACTTCAAAGGATCTGCAGTTTTGCTGCCATCATATTTGAACGTCATGAGACACGCTTCAGACAACCTCCAAAGACACATCCGTCTCTTTCCACTTGTAAATATACACTCTTTAAACCTTCAAGCACTAGAGTCTGACAGTGTATGTAGGTTAAGTTCCAAAACCTAGTGAGGTGCCTATGTAGACAGCATTTTAAGCCTAATTATAATGTACTGAATGCTTCACAGTAAAGGCCAAAGATAAATAGCAACAATCCAAAAAATCCATTCAAGACTGAACAAGTGAAACAAATGTCAGTAACATAGTCATATATTTATAATAACACAATATAGTCAATAATATTGGCTATATAGTATTATTTAATTATTATTTTTATGTAACATTTTTTTAAATAATTTGTAATTCTATGAATTCTGTTATCTGTAATTCAATAATATTTTAAAATAATATATGATATATAATAATAACAAATACATCTTTAGTCAATTGTGCATGCATATTAATTTTTTTAAACATTTAAAAATAAATTAATTTTAAAATAAATTAAATCTATCTATCTATCTATATATCTGTCTGTCTGTCTATCATTTCTAGAATTTGTATTTTTTACATTTACAAAATAAATAATTATTAATCGAATATACAAAATACATAACTATAATAATTAATTATAATTAAAATGTAAATTACACACACACACACACACATTTTATATATATATATAAAAAAAGAACTATTTCACCCAATATTTTGAAGTATTAGACCCAATATTTTTGCTATTTGAGTCTGCGGTGCATTTTATGTGGTTCCGTTTTTATTACAATGTTATCTTAGAAGGCAGCTGCCTATTTAAAAAGCATCACAGCTTACAAGGTTCTGGAACAGAGCCGTAGTGTTTTGTTTATTGCAAAGGTAGATGTGCATCAAAACTAGGAATTTTGCACTGATTGATCTTTTATGATGTCTGAGTGAGTGTGTTCACTGTGATATCCATGTCTCCACTGTCACATTTTAATATGTCCACACAAAGAACTGACCTATTGTTCAAGTGAAAGACAGCACCCTCTGCAGTGGCTCAGGGTCACATGAAGATTGAAGTGAATGGAACAGTGACCTTTGAAGAAGATCAAAGCCGCACGGGTTACATACGTCTACCTGTTTAACTCTTTCATCTTCATGCAGCTCCGGGAGTCACGACCCGAGCCTGTTTATCTAGCCAGCCCACTGCTGGACACCTAAGAGATGCACCTGCATACTTTCTTTAACAGAAATGAACAAAAACCCAACTAATTGAGGTGCTATTAAACAGGTTTAGAACATAATGCACCTGTTGGAAACACTCTCAAAAATAAAGGTTCTATATTGGTTCCATGAAGAACCTTTAAACTTTCCATTCCACAAAAGGTTCTTTATATAGTGGAAAAAGGTTCTTTAGATTATTAAGAAGTTCTAAAAATGGCTCTTTTAAGAATCGTTTACTCAATGATTCTTTGGGGAACCAAAAATGGTTATTTCGTGTACAGCAGATTGTCAGTAAGCAATAAACCACAAATACATTAAAGTTCTTGCTGACTACATAACAGGAGCAACCTAAACGTGCGAAGATTTGGCCTCACGGGTGGGTAACAAAGAGCTATTGCATTCCAGCAGTGAGAGTGAGGTCAATTAAGCCATTTCCCCTCCAATTTATCTCCCCGCAGCACCTAGATCAATTGGACTACAGCTGCAAGGGCCATGCGTGTCTGGGAAAATGAGAAGATTGAGGTAAACCTCGCCTGGCCCCTAGGAGAAAGACTGGCAAGATTGTCTTCATACCTGTTTCAGATGAATGGGGGTTTAAATCCGTCTGTCTTAAGGGTGTGTGTGTGAAGTTGGGATAAGGATGGGGTGTGGGTCAATACAGTATAGTTTTGTCATATTTTGTCATAATCCAGAACATGCCATTATATTTGCTAGCCTTGTAATATTTATTCTTCTGACTTTTCTCCACCTTCTCAAGTACAGAAATTATGCAATGAAAAACTATTAAACCGTGAAGCATTTTTTTAAAGTGGAACTTTATATAATAAGCGTGTTAACACACTTTGAATCAGTTTCAGTAATTAAGAAATTTGTCTTTCTTTAAATGTCACATACATGTTTGACTGTACTGGAAAGAATGATGAAGACTATAACGCGACAATTCAAAAATATTTATTTTAGAGTTTGCAGAAGGGATGCTGAATAATAATACCACAGATGGGCAATCTATCGACTATAAAGACACTTTTTGTAAATTCAATAATTTATTCATTGACCACAAATATTAAACTGGTGGCAATTACTTATAAATGCATTTCATTCATTTTATTTCATTAATTTCCATTTCATATCATGTAATTAATTCCATTAAAATTTGTAATAATGACAACTCTAAATTTAAAAATTATACTGAATTCAAGTCAAGGCACTGACCTGAACTGACCACTGAATTTTATAAAATTCTATAAAAGTTTATAAAAATTTTATAAAATAACTGAACGTTATACCCAGTTAACAATTTTGGTTACCAGAGCCTTCTGAGAACGTTAAGCTGTGTCTGAAATCACCTAATGTCTAGTAAGTACTACATTTGTTTTGAAACATACTTTGCGACCATTCAAAAAAAGTTTGTTTGATTTAGTATGAATATGGAAAGTATGAATGAAATTTGGACATACTATATCCGGTATGTTGTCACTGTCACGTGACATGGGTCATTTCACTGCCTCTTCCATATCTTCATGGGTGGTAAAGTGTCCATCTAATGCGCACACCAGAATCTCGATGGAAGTAGTAGGTCATCCAGGTACTTTTTGCCAACTGTCAATGAATTTGGGCATAGTACTCTTTTGGCGTACTGTTTTCCGCATACTATATAGTATGACAGTAGGCAAAATCAGATGCAGCGTTACTCTATAATAAAACCTAAAAAGAAGGGTTCTAAAACACTAGGCATTGGTTCCAAAAGAAGCAACCAAAAGGGAACCATACACTAATGTTAGGGGAATGTTCTGTGTTTGCTGGCATATATTTACACTGTGAGTGTCCTTCTTACTGAGAGTTAAAACATTTAATAAATCCCAAGGTTAATCATAAATCTTTGTGTTCACATGTATCATGACCCAACTACCATCTGAGCCAACATAGGTTCATTGGAAATACGTGCCTCTAAATACATGTCTGCAAAACTGAAAAAACGTACCTATACATACGAATGGCTGCAGTTTCCAGTTGAAATAAACACTAGAGGCAACTCCAACAACTTTTGTTCCTTTTCACACAAAGTATGATTTGCAGTTCCACAGTTTCAATTAATAAAGCCTAATTTTTGAGGAATATCACTTTTAACATGCTGCAACATTTGAAAACTGACACTTTTGAACGTTAGTGTCACATATCCAGCTTCATATGTATGGGTTTTTATATTCAGTAGGTTTGTTCGGTAGCTCACGCGGTATCGAGTTTAAATTGAGAGGTGAAGAGCTTGGGTACGAATCCCGTGAAATTACGGTTCCACTAAACAGTTCAAACCTGCATAAAAGGAAGTTCAATTTGTTAACCAGTTTTGCATTTGTTAACACTATTGGGTATAGGTTTAGGTTTGGGTTTGGTGTAGGGGATATTTCCAACACATTAACTTTAAAAAACTTTAAAAAGCATTAACTTTTAGCAACACTCCCCAGATATTTGAATTATGAACCACCGCAACACATACCTGAAGCAACGTAGTATAAACACAGCAATACGTGCCTATATCAACGTAACAAAAACGTATTGAACCCGCGTTTTAGCACCATTTAATGGATGTTTCACTTTGAAACTGCCTCTAAACGTGCATTAAGGTACGTAATAACGGTGTATTTAGAGGCATATTTCCAATGAGCCTGGGTTGATCTGAGCAGTCGTAAACATAGTTAGAGGAGTTTCATGAAAATGCACATGATGATCAAAACGATGTTGCAGTTTTAAAACCAACCTGAAAATATAAAGGTATAAAGCCAGGGTAACGATTTCATTTTAGAAGTGAACTTTGAAATCTCACGTTTCTTTAGACGCTGTGGTCTGCAGACATTCAGCCATCTGGAGCATTTCCCCAAAGGCACTCTAGCCTTCCACTCCAAACCCAATTAGCCAAATCACATTTCAAAAGTGCTTGAGTTTACCAGCCAATGGTCAAATCCTTCAGGTGTCAAAAAAGAAGGCTTAGACCTGGAGGAGAGAACCAGAGAGCAGAATGGAGTGGGATTAGAGTGAACAAAAGGGCCACAGATATCCTCCAACACCTGTGCGGGTACTGTGGCCAGTGGAGAGTCTGCTAATGGGAAAAGCCTTTGGTCCAATTTGCAGGTGCTCAGAACCTAATCTCCCATCTCTTAGGATGGGCCGGGTATCTGTTTACCTCTGTACTAGTTCAACAGACTCAGTCTCACTTGATAGGCAGAAGACTTCCATCCACCCTTGCAGCATAATCTAGGTGATCAATCATTTAGATCAGTAATTAGGGCCTGGTGTCAAAACAGAAATGGAACATGAGCCTGGGGACTTGTGTGCAGCAGGTTGACATCAGACTTGGCAAGTGTTATGGGTGATGTGGGTCTGTGTGGGTGAGATTGAGGGGGGTGCACGTCTGAATGCCGAACTGTGGTCCAGAAGCCTGAGGTCAAGACATTCCACACAACTTGATCCATGTTTAAGAATACCATTTGTTCTGTGTCTTCCTATAGGCAATCGGGACAAAAAAACTAGAAGAACTATTAGTACTGCGAGATGAAATAGCAGTATCTCTTAGGCACGACTCCAGAGTAAAAGAATGACTAAGGTGCAACTGACTCTTAAAAGTCAACGTTTCCAAAGGGGGTTTTCGCAGCAATCCCATAGAAGAACCAATTTTGGTTCCCAAAAGAACATTTCAGTCAACAGTTCTTAAAGGGGTCATATGATGCGATTTCAAGTTTTCCTTTCTCTTTGGAGTGTTACAAGCTGATTGTGCATGAACCACTTTTTCTTAGTGTAAAGGACATATAAAATGTAAAGAACCTTTTCCACCTTTTCCAAGAACCTTTCATGCAGTGGAAATGTTAAAGGTTCTTTATGGAACCATGCCAATAAAGAACCTTTATTTTTAAGAGTGTAATAAAAACATTTAGCAGTCATATGATTGTATTCATTTGACAATACAGAACTGCCCTATAAAAATGGTTGTTCCAATGTACTTTATTTCATAATATTGGTAACACTTAAGTTTATGGACCAATTCTATTAACTAGTTGCTTATTAGAATACATATTACTGGCATATTGGCTGTTAATTAGTACTTATAAAGCACATATCCAATGCACTTTATTTCATAATATTGGTAACACTTAAGTTTATGGACCAATTCTATTAACTAGTTGCTTATTAGAATACATATTACTGGCATATTGGCTGTTAATTAGTACTTATAAAGCACATAATAATGCCTAATTTTGCATGACCATATTTTAGATCTCTTAATCCTACTCAATATCTAAACTTAACAACTACCTTACTAACTATTAATAAACAGCAAATTAGGAGTTTATCGAGGCAAAAATCCAGTAGTTAATAGTAAGAATTTCCCCCCGAAACTAAAGTACGACCATAATATTTTTAAATAATGTTTTTTTCCCCCCCAGATTTGTAGTTGTGAACTCAGTAATGGCTTTGAATGATTCACCGACAAAGTCTGATTCAACCTGACGCAAGTGCTGTTTCATGAATTGTTTTGATTTACTCTTTTAAAAATAGTTATTTTTCATGAATCAAACATCACTCAAGTGTTTGTTGTCATTTGCAGGAAACACTGGCAATGATCACCAAGTTTTTCTGAGGTTTGCTAAATATAACTGTGGCAAATTTGCATGTTTTGTTGAATTTGTACAAATTTTTATTCATAGTCTGGAATCCTGTGTCTTTTTTTTTTTGGAGAAATATTTACAGCTGGTAACCAGTTATAGAATTGAATGGAATCCAACTTCAAAATCTGAAAAGTAAGCCACTGGAGGAAAAAACTAAGTATTAAAAAGAAACAATGAGCCACAAATGTGAGGCTATGCAGAAATTTAGGATGACTTATGCAGAAGTAAGTAGAACACACACACACACAGACACACAGACAGACACACACACACACACACCCACCCACACAATCATAAATGGAGGCAAATCTTAACACTAGATTTTTAATTATTGTGGCAAAATGTATGTTTTGTTGAATTTGGAACCATTTTTTTTATTTAGTCTGAAGCCCTGATAGGTCTTTTTTTTTTTTTTTTTTTGCAAGTATTGTGGCAAATTTGTATGCTGAATAAACTCTAACTTCAAGATGTAAAAAGCTACTGAGTAACTGGAGAAAACAAGGGTAAAACAACCAAAATGAAGCCATGCAGGCTTAAAAATAAATTACAGAAAATGAAAAGTAAAAAAAAATCTCTTCTGAAGTTGGAAGGTCAGCTAATTGAAGTTTATTACCCGTGGGAACAACGTAAACTCTGTTCTTACAATAATAACTCCACAACCTGAGGAACTGTAGGTGTTTCACTTTAACCTTTCACGCTAAATACCAGTCCTATAGCCCAAGGGAGGGCAAGCATTTAAATGTCTGTCTCAGAATGTAGAGTTTCTCAGCCGAACTAACAGGTCACGCTTTGAAGGTGGGCCAGAGCCATCGACCGGTCCAGTAATGAATTAGTCCATTGGAGGAGGCTGTGCATGGGTGGGGCAGCAGATCAAAGCATGTTTCTCTTATTGCCTGCACCTCAGGTGAAGTTGAGGCATGCAGCCAGTTGGGGTGATACAATGTCCCTCACATCACCAGGAATGCAGAGAACTTCGTATCCCTCTAGAGTCGGGTTTCACAGTGAATGCTGTAGATATGATTACATGCATGCGCTGAGATCAGTCATTGTGAAAAATGGCTGCGGTCAAAATACACATTAAGCTACTGTAATAAAGAAAGGATTCTTTAATCCGGAGAGGATTGGCTTGGTGATTCTTTGGAATTAAAAAGTATTATATAGAATTATATAATAATACAACATCTATAGTATTAAAGTAACATCTTACAACTAAAAGCTAGTATCTGAATGCTAGGTAATGATTGCTTTTAAGTGTGATTGCACTAGAAATCCTACCATACAAAAAATAAGTTGCCCACAATGGCACAGTGGTTGCAATGAAATGAAGGATTTTTTTCTTCTGAGTTGTGACGTAGTGTAACAGATTATCGAAAAAGGAGAACAAAAAATTATGACGAGAACTTAGTTCTGTCCGTTGGTTAAGATAGCCATCACACTCATAAATAGTTGCAAATCTGAAAGCTTGCAGTTGATTGCAACAAAGTGGCAAAAATTTTAATAAATGAAACAGCCATTCAAATTCAATCATCCTGTCTTCATCAAGGACACATTGAAGCTATGCTAATAGTTTTTGGTCATAAACATGGCCTAAAACCCACAAAACTTTAAACTCCAAATATTCAAAAATTGAAGTTCCCTATTTTTCTTTATATGCAATGTAAGAAAAAAAATACAAATAACATCCTATTTTCTTACTTATCCCTCCACGGGACCTCACTTATGAGACTCAGTTAGAGATGATCTCTTTTGGACTCTAATTTTGACCAGAATAAGCAAAACCTTTTTTGGTGCCACCTTAGCCATATGAAGGAATTTGGACTGAGGAATTATGCCAATATTCAGTTGACTGTATAATTCGTTTAGCTAAACCAAAATCTGACGAACATAATTTGGTGTGCTTCGTCATTGCCTGCCAATCACCAGCTTTCAGTGGGTAAAGATAAAGCACTCATTCGGAATAATAGCTCCTCAAACGTGCACTGGGATATGATCCTAGTCAACAAAAAAGCACTTTGAGAAAATCCACTAAATAGCGCAGAGGCTCTCCTGAGAACACCCACTGTATGAAACAAACATCAGAACACATACAGAAGAGCCACTGAGACCTCATCTCGCTGAGCTGGATTACTTTCCTGTGGGAACAAGTCGTCAAAGATCCATATTTGCCGGTCTCAATAGTTGCGCTGTATTTACTGTGCAACCACCGAGTGTTAATGCCATAATCGCACAGCTCTGCTGTTTGTCAGACGAAGTGGGCTGTCCCTTAAAGAGCTCGGCGATACAAGCAATGCAAACTGGGATATGTTTACATCATTCCAACACCTGTTTTTCCCACAAGTTCTTGTGAATGGTCTCTCTGTGATGCTGACTGGGGAAACTTGTGAGACAAATGATCTTGGGTTGTGGGACCTGTTGTTATCTGTTCCTCTTGAGTCAACACAATTATTTGCGGTAGATCAAGAAATCATTATCGCACACAATAGTGCGCTTAATTCATAAACATAACCTCATTGGTTTAGCATGGAGGAATAGAAGCCAGCACATTTCCTGTAATAGAAATGTTGGAGAGTTCGGATTATAGATCTAATGATTTATATTCATAAGAAAGGAAGTTGTCTTTCATTATCTTTGGCAATAACCAAATCCTGAACGTCTGAAGATGTGAGGAATGTGGCTAGACTTTGTGGCTTTTGATTAGCCTTAATGATCTACCAAGAGGGAAGATCTGTTGAGATCGCAAAAAGATGTGGTGGAGCCACAAACCACAAACAAGACTAATGAGATAATACGCTTGCTAGCTAACAAGGTACCTGAGTCCTCTTCAGATTGAAGAGAAAAAGCATGAAGAAAATCCCCAGGGTGTCATTTAAAAAAAACGATGGAAAGCCACAAACTGCCATATCATCAAGCAAGACGCTGATTTAAACTTTGGACTGAGAAAAACGAAGAAAAATGTGCATCTACTGTACCTTACATTTTTGGAAAACTCCAGAAAAGTACCTATACAGAAAATATTCACTGCAGTTTCCAGCTGAAATGAACACTAGTGGCAGTAAAACCCTAAAAATGTTTGCTTCTTTGAACAAATTATGATTATGGGACAGATTTTGGATTAATAAACACTTATTTTTGCACAGTTCCTTGCACAATACGATGTTATGAGCTCAAAACACTTAGTGTGTTCACACCAGACGCAAATGTAATTATTTACGCGAGTAGATTACATAGTCAACTCCAAAGACGCGAATAGAGGCAAATTCGTGCCGGGCGACGCGAAATGTGCGACGATATTCGCCTCAATCGCATCTTCCGCGCAAGTTAAAAATGTTCAACTCGAGCGGAAAATTCGCATGACGCATTCTCGCGCAAGCCAATCAGCGAAGAGTTTCTTGACACGTCCAGTTGAATCAGACAATAGAAGAGAGCATTATTGCAGCCGTCTGTTATTATATAGGTCTGGAGCATAGAAAACAATTAAAATCAGTTGTAGTGGTAGTTGTATTTTATTAGCATGGCTACAGAGATGCTGCTATCAATAATAA
>NW_015630025.1:152188-156193 GCF_001515625.1 Sinocyclocheilus rhinocerous
GTATCCCGGGTCATGCTCCCTCATAAGGTTTATTTATTTGTTTGTTAGTTTGCTTATATATTTATTTCTGTAAAATGGTCTTTTGTACAATCATCCACACATGCAAAGTTGGTTGATAACATAACTTCAATAAAGTAACAGGATAGTTAACAATTACTTGTTTAAGTAGGATATATAATGGATTTGATATTATTTAGGCACTTACAGGATACAGTTTGTCAGAATGTTCTAATTCAATATGTCTTGGGAAGTCAATCTAACTTACCATTTTCTTGTATTGATATTGTTTATTTCTTACTCCTTAACAGTTCACCAGGCTCTTAATGATTTAATCTATGCCATCTCTTGGAATAACCGAAGGCCAGGATTTTCCATCACTCATTATTAGAACCCATTTTACACATGGCTCTCGATTCTGACTTGTACTTGCTCTAATGAGAATGTACCATAGTTCTTAACTGTAGCATTTGTTATAATAAGGCTATTTTACTAATCCTTACCAGGCCAATACTGACTTTTTTTTTTATTAATCTATATAGCATTTTTTATGAAAACAACAGCCTGCACATTTAGAAACAATACCTACAACATACTACAGTTGTGATATAAATCTACAGAGAAAAATCTATTCCCTTAACAGATTATCTATTATAAATTGTACAACAAGTTAGACAAAGTTTACCACCTACAATAAAACGTAATAATGTTATTAGCCTACAATAAAATGTGATGAATTATAGTTAAGGTGGTCATGAGTAAAACATTTTAACATTTTAATAAATGTCAGTGCTGGTGCAAGATTATGTTTTCTCCTCTTTCATCAGTCTTTAGTTTATGTGCCTTTTTTAGATAATGTTCGACTTTCTCCATAGCATTTTATAGTGGCAATTTCTCAATGGAATTAAAATAGATCGCACATTTTACCATCAGCTTCGCGATGAGAATGGCTTGTGCAAATCTTATCACACCTTTCGAGCGCGTCGGTGAACGTGCACAGAGTATACGGTAATTCACACGCCACTCATGAACTTCAGTCATATTGTTCTGATAACTGGTCCTTTCTGTTCGAACGTGAAGTTAGCGATCATAAAAGTGCCGAAGGCGCAAATGAAATAATTAATTAATAGGCTGATTATAGGTTTCCAATAAGCATGGCATAAATATTGGGGGGGGGGGGTTGTACTGGCTAGTTTTGGTTATTCATTCATCCCCCCACAAACTACGCCCCTGACCATAGTGCATGATTTGTTAACCAACAAATTTTGACATTTGCTTAATTTGTACAGATGTTCTAAAGTAGTAAACTTGCTCGTTAGCGCACCCGGTACAGCACTGTATTTGCAATGTGGCTTACATGAAGAGTAACAGTAAAAGAACTCAAAGACTTGAAGCACACATCTCATCTGCTTTTGTTAACATAATTGTCAGGTTTAGTGTAGGTGCTACGCTATTTTAAATGTGGCTGAGTATTAACCTTTTAGCACCACTCACTAGACATTTCATTGAGCTGTAAAAGATGTTTTGGCCTTTTTAATTGTCTTTTTGGGGTTTCAGACATCTTCATGGCAACAAAGTTATAAAACTGAATATAACTACACAGAAATAATTAGTATAAGAATTTTTTTCAAAGAAAAATCATGTACACAAGCTTATCTTATGTGGCCATAATATTTAAACAGTGAGTAGTATAACTTTTACAGATTGGTCCCATTTTCTTTTTTGAACAGTCTAATTGTTGTGGTAATGAACATTATGCATGTATGATCTTAACATATATTGGATCCAGAATATTCCTTTAACCAACCTGCCACTTTTGCTTCGATTGAAGGTTTTTGATTTCCTTGCGTCTTCAACACAAAGATACAGTGCACTGCCTACCCACACGCCAAATGAAGAAGTTGACAGGTGTGTTCTGCCCGTGATAATTATTCCAATCAAACCCAACACCTGTTTGCTTCTCTCCTCTCCCACATGTATGCTGTTAGCCCCTTGACATATGTCACCTCTCAATCTCACCAGGGCTAATTCAGCGGTTAGCACAAAGAAATAAACACAGATGCTTCTGGCAAACGAAAAAGATGACCAGCAACGGCTGGGACTACGAATGTAATGTTTTCATATCAGTACTTTCAGGTAAGCTGGTTTATTTCAAGGTGCAAATGTAAATTTGATTCTACTTTTTGGGGTAGGACAACAAGGGATGTGGACTGGAATCATTGTATTGACAAATAAACAATAGTATGTGTGTGGTACTGTATCAGGGTCTTAGCTCCCTTTCCTAACATTGCCCGTGTTTACCATCAAGATATGTCCCTGATGTGACCAGAGGGTTTGCCTTTTTCCTCTTTCTGAGTCAGGCTACAGTGAGATCTCTTGATAAGCCTTCGGCCTCCCCTTTGACGGCGGCTGCTCTCGGTCACGTTAACACGGCCCCATTACCCATTATTGGCTCCCAAGGGCCAAGCTTGAAAAACAACAGAGGATAACTTAAAATCTGTTAGAAAAAAACCTTCTCTGTCTATAATTCTCAAGGAAGATGTAAAAAACTCTTATCTGTTTGACTTGACTGTAGCAGTTCCTTAACTGAGAGGAGGGCTTTTTAATGCATTAAAACCTTGAACTTGGCAGAGAGGGAAAAAAAGGGTTAAATGATGCAGAACGGTTCTGTTTCACCCCACATTGCAGGTGATTATGACCTCTCGAAATTCAATTCTACAATGACTGTACCTCCCAAATGAGCAAGTCCCTGCAGAAATAAGCATAATAAAGTACTCTGGAATGAGTGCTGCAATGCAACGCGCATTAGGCAAACATATTGTTTTAGCAAGTTTGTCTGTTTTAAAGGGGTCATATGATGCTTTTTTAAAGATCATTATTTTGTGTATTTGGTGTAACAGAATATGTTGACATGCTTTAATGTGCTCACACGCACGCACACACACACACACATACGATGCGCAAAACTCCACATTTGAACAGTCAATAGCAAATACTAAAACTAATAACAAGAATATTGTCTGTTCACAAGGATGAATAATAATAGTAAAGGTCATTACATTTTATGCTGAGTTAGATTTCATTGACTCTGAAAGTAAAATTTGCATAAATGTAATTTTTTTGAAGTTGTAAATAAAACAGATTACTGGCGGTTGTTTTACAAATAAATGCTATTTCAGTCAATTTTCAGGTTTAATTCAATGTGTTACTTGCTGACTCTTTGCAATTGTTTATATATGAAAATACTATTACAGGTGCATCTCAATAAATTAGAATGTCGTGGAAAAGCTCATTTATTTCAGTAATTCAACTCAAATTGTATAATGAACAGACTTCATTTAAAGTTTCTATTAAATCCTGAAAGACAAGGTACGAAAATGCTTCACTTGAAATCAGGACTCTGACATATGTGTTTTTCAGACTGTACACAGCTGCCTGCAGGTGTTAAAGCAGTAGATATGAAAAACTATAGCTTGTCTTTCTTCAGCTATCCTTTAGTCTACCTACTACAGGTAAAGCACATGAATAGGTCTGATCTGCACCTTCAACTAACTCTCCGATACAAAGCACGAGGCTTTAGGGATTACAGAAAAATCTCCATCGGGCCTCGGAGCTGTGGTCAGGAAGGGTGGGGCTGCCGTGGCCTGCAACCGAAGCAAATAAACTCCCTAAAATCTCAGTATCATAACCATCACAATTAAAAGAACCAAAGACTTAAACTACTTCAGTCTGTGTGCATTGAATTTATTTAATACACGAGTTTCACAATTTGAGTTGAATTACTGAAATAAATGAACTTTTCCACGACATTCTAATTTATTGAGATGCACCTGTATATATGAAATACTAGCAAATTCTGAATGAGACATTTCTACACTAGTTTTTTCAGTGTAGTAAGATGGAAATAAACAAGCAAGTAAATAAGTGGATGGATGGATAGATAGAAGCAGGGGGAAAAAAGTGTAATTTTTTCAGTTGTGCTCAAGTAAAGTAGCTACAAAGTTCTCA
>NW_015630025.1:159092-177157 GCF_001515625.1 Sinocyclocheilus rhinocerous
TATACATGCATGTGTGTATTTATATATACATAATAAATATACACAGCACACATACATATGTATATTATGTAAACAAAATCTATAACTCTCTCTCTCTCTCTCTCTCTCTATATATATATATATATATATATATATACAGTATATATATAATAATTATTATTATTATTATACTTATATTTGTTCCTGTAATGGCAAAGCTGAATTTTTAGACACCAGTTTTAGTGTCACATGATCTCATTTTAATGTGGAAAAAAAAAACTTTTCATCATAGATAAGCATAAGCATATCAATGATGAAAACTTTTTTTCAGTATTTCATATTTTTGATACACTACCATTCAAATTATATGTGCAAGTAAGACTTAAAAAATAATAATAATAATACTTTAAATCAGCAGGGATGCATTAAATTGATCAAAAATGACAATAAAGAAATTTTAATGTTACAAAAGATTTCTGTTCATTTGAACATTTTATTTGTCAAAAAATTCTTAACCAAAATACCACAAAATACTAAGTAGCAAAAACCTGAGTAGCAAGTAAGCACAAATCAGCATATTAAAATGATTTCTGGAGGATCGTTTGAGAAATAAGACAAATAAGATGACTGTATTGTGTAAACAGCAGACTGTAATTTAAATCATTATTCACTGAAAAACTTTGTCAATGCTGTGTTTCTCAAATCAAATATGTATGTATTTATGAATTCCAGAACAAATGATATTTGACATTAATGTCCAAGCTGTCAATCATAAAATCATTGTGCTGAAAAATAACATCATGATCATAATTGTGGCTCCCTAGACTGAGAATTAGTCTGCTGCTAACCTTAGCACGTGGAATGATGGCTTTAAAATTCAAATTCTGCTAGTCAAAACTGTTCAAAAGTATTTTTTTTAAAGTATTTTCTAGTTCAAACTATTTTTGACCAAACATTATGTTTAGGACATAAGGAACATATAGGGGACGTAAATGAGAATGTGCAATGTGGATTGGTGGGAAAGCATCTTGGATCCGTGTCTATACTGTAGGTACATGTGCACGCCACATTTCAAGCATCGCCCTCCAGTAAAATCAAACTGTGTTACAGAGGAAATAACAAAACAACAGCAACAACAAAAATGACTCTGTAGACCGTGGTCCACATAAACAAACAGGAAATTAGATCCCAGTCAGCAAAGTCAAGAAAGAAGAAACCTGTTTCTCTTAAACGCATTGAGATAACCTGACAAAATTTCACAGTCATAGAGCTGTGCAGTGATAGGGGTGTTGGGATAGGGACCACATGGTACGGGGCACACGGGGTGTCTGGGCTTTATCACCCTGACTGACAGCCGGGTGGGGGCACAGCCTCTGGCAGTTTAATAGCAGACCCTTAGCCCACCCACCCGACCCTGCCCAAAACCACCATCTTGAAACACCTATATTATGCTCTCAGGAAAAGGGTTAATGAGGGAAAAAGGTTCCGGAATCAGGAGCTATTTTTGGATTTAGGATTTTAGGCAGTCAGTGAGATATTGTTTGTAATATTGAAGTTTGTACACAATTTCTGTCATTATCTCATGTCAATGCTATTTTACTATGATGACATATTATTTAGTCCTTATTAATATTTTGAATACATTTTTATTTAATACTTTACTTTTATTTTTAGTTAATGTTTTCGTTTTAATTTTTTATTTATTTTTAAATGTGCTTTTATTAATTTTTATTTCCGTTTTAGTTTTTGTTATTTTAGTACATTAAGTTTAACCTTGCTGAACTAGCTGAAAAAAAAAGTTTAAGGTTTTTATATTTTACTTCAAGTAATAATTTTTTTTGTTTGTTTGTTTTAGTGAAGACAGAAAATAACTGTCATTTTATTAATGAATACATATTAATATGTTATATTAAAATAAACACATTGAATGTGGCCACTATTATAAACAGATTGCAGCTTAATGAGTAGTAGCACTATATTATCAAATATATTTAGATTCTTATTCATGAAATATTAGATTACTCACCATGCTTTTATGCCTTTGTGCAATTCCCATGAGCCGGTGTTCGTTCGTTACTAAGCAATTCAGCAATTATGTAAGTTCAGTGTTCAGTGATCCATAGTTCACTGCATGTAGAGGGGAATTCTCATAATGCGCCATATACAGTGGAGTCCAATAGTATGAGACTACATTGAAAATAAGCCATTTAAAATCTAACACAATCTGGAAATAAACAGAAAGTGTTGAAAAAGCATACACATTAAGTTCTGCACTTTTTCTAGGTCACCAATCAAATGTAAGCAAATTTGTGACACTGACCGTGTTAACATTTTCAAATCACGCTGGATGAATGGATCATCAGGTTAGCTCAACTGATTCTGTAAGCAAAATAAAAACTTCTTACATTTACATTTATGCATTCGGCAGATGCTTTTATCCAAAACGACTTGTGTTGCATTCAAGGTACACACTTTATCAGTTCTTGCTTTCTCTCATACTAAAAAATAATGTTAATTTTTGTTAATAATATAATTGGTACTAAACTAGAAGAAAAGGAAAAAGACTAAACACTTGCATGCTTGAATGAGAAGTGTAGTTCTTGTAGGTGCACTTTTTGTATATCTCAATGTCTGTGAAATAAACCAGCACCATTTATTTTGCATGTGTGAAGGCAACCACTACAAAACGTAGGCAATGATAAATATCATGTCTGGAACGGCTGCTTTCCAGATGAAAACAGCTAATGAGGAATTAAGGTGGAAAATCAGTCAAATCAGGTGGGTTCAAGGCGGGTGGGCTGGAGGTGTCCACCCATCACTGGCCTGATACAAACCAGAGCACCTCAGAGCTTGTAGTTTAAGTCATATTCTCTCTCATGCAAACACTCAAAATAGATGTTCGTTCACACACGTGCTGAAACAAACATGGTATACAACGTTATTGTTTCCTATTAAAAAAAAAGGAACGAGTCGAAAAGTGAACAGAAACAGAAAAGCAAGGATGTCTGGCCAACTGGAGGAAAGCCAAGTTTTGAAAGAAAGCCTGGTTGTTAAAGTCAAGTGCACAAACCTGTGATTACACTGCGCAAAATAAAGGCCATTAAGCAGTTAAAGTAGAAGATAACATCAGCTGCGCAAGTTCAAAAACCACTAAACCAAGTGTAAACTTTCTTTTTGATGTCTCCAGGACAGAAGATCTCAAATTTGTGACCCTGGACCACAAAACCAGTCTTAAAGGAACACTCCACTATTTTTGAAAATAGGCTCATTTTCCAACTCCCCTAGAGTTAAACAGTTGAGTTTTACCGTTTTCGAATCCATTCAGCCGATCTCCGGGTCTGGCGGTAGCACTTTTAGCTGTAGCTTAGCATAGATCACTGAATCTGATTAGACCATTAGCATCTCGCTCAAAAATGGCCAAAGAGTTTCTATTTTTTTCCTATTTAAAACTTGACTCTTCTGTAGTTACATTGTGTACTAAGACCGACGGAAAATTAAAAGTTGCGATTTTCTAGGCAGATATGGCTAGGAATTATACTCTCATTTCGGCGTAATAATCAAGGAACTTTGCTGCTGTACCATGGGTGCAGCAGGTGCAATGATATTCAATGATAGAAACACAATGATACACAATGATAGAAACTCTTTGGTCATTTTTGAGCGAGATGCTAACGGTCTAATCAGATTCAATGATCTATGCTAAGCTACAGCATACAATGTGTTTTTGGCTATTGCTACAAATATACCCCAGCGACTTAAGACTGCTTTTGTGGTCCAGGGTCATATTTTGTGATAAAAGGTCTGTTTAAAGTCCTTTTATGTTGATTTCAAGACATTTAATAAACAACCACAAAAGGGACAGGCGATGCTTAGAACTTGAAGAACAACTGCTCCAGTATTGTGGAAATCCTTTCGGATATCTGTTAAATAGATTAAATAGAGTGCACCTTGTGTTCGACCAACCACATCCATTATTGATAATGCTGTTTGTTTCACTCTAACTTTGACCACAAACAGTTCTGAATCAAACCAATTAATTAGGGTGCGTTCACACTTGTCATGTTTGGTTTGATTAAAACGAACCCTGGTGCGATTGCTCTGTTAGTGCGGTTCGTTTGAGTAAGTGTGAACGCTTCCAAACGAACTCTGGTGCGGTTCGAATGAAATATGAACGTAACACGGACCAAATCCTTCTAAACGAACCAAAAACAGGAAGTAATATGCAACATGATTTGACAACGCGGTGTAATGAGCAGAGGGCACACGTGGAGCAACGATGAGGTAAAGTGCCTTTTATGAGCTCCTTGTGAGTTTGCAGGAGGTGAAAATAAAATTATATGTACACGTAAGAATGAGCGCGCTTAGTCCAGCAGACGGCATTAGGTTTTAGTCTTTAAGTCTAACGCACCTTTTGTTTGGGGTGTTCGGTAAGTTCTGTAACGATATATACGTCATTCAAGCAGACCAATCAAGTTGTGAACGTATCACTATGCCTTTAGGTTCGGTGTCTGTAGGTTCGCTGTCAAAAATGCCAATGTGAACGCTAAGCGGACCAGGGCCAAATGTATAATTTTCCTTTTTGGTCTGGACCAAATGAACCAATCGAACCGAACTACAAGTGTGAACACACCCTTAGTCTGTCCAAAACCAGGCTCTAATCAAACCAATTACTTTACTTGTCCAAAACAGACATTCTCAATCCTTTGATACTTTCCAGCGCTAAATCCGTGATAACTGGTTTATTTGTATGTTTCGCTTCACAGCCAGTGTAGAAATAACAAGGCTTTCTCATTTACATAGACGAGCGAGATGCACAAATAACCAAATGAACAAGCTAAAGGTTGAATGAAATGCAAATGAGTCAATGACATATAAGAGTGTCTGGAATTAAAAAAGAAAAGAGAAATGTACTCAGGTTCATATTTTATCAAAACTAATTATGAATTTTAATGACTACGACTTCTAAAAATGTAACGTCTATATTTTAATTGTTATTATATATTGACAGTTTCAGACTTTAAAAAAATAAATAAAATAAGCAAAGAACCAAGTTTTGTTAAAATATTTTTTTTTCTAATGAATAAATCATTTCAAGAATGTCATTCATTTTATGAGACTTTTTTTCCCCAATCATATCAAGATTTTTTTTTACTTCATGAATTAGATCTAGATTTTCTTTTTTACAACTTGACAATATTCAAAATATTCCCTAGCGAAAGTGAATTGGACGCAGAGAAGGTGATCGAAAAGACGTCTCGATGGGAACATATGGCAGCAATTGAGGAGAGAAAGTGCTGTCTGACCAGCTGCAATTAGCACACTGCCTCATGTTGGCCTTTCTTTTAATAGCTTGGATTGCCCTGTTTAGACTAAAAATAAATGGGCCAATTTAGGGCTGTGGGGACTGTCATTTCAGGAGCACGAACTCCGACCTTGGCCAAAACTGAATGTCCAGATGGAACGTAGCGTTCGTGGCACAAAACCACATCCCTTCAAATCCAAAAGAAATGGCTTCCACACCTTCAGCACACATCACTGCAAAAGACCTCACAATCTGTACACTACCAAAAAAATAAAGGTTTCAAAAATGGGTTTTCACAGCAACTCCATAGAAATACCAATTATGGTTCCCCTAAGAACCTTTAATTGAACGGTTCTTAAAAACCCATTTTTCCTAGTGTGAAGAAAATTTTAATAAACTAAAGAACCTTTGCCCAGTGTTTGTGCACCTTTTTTGCATTGGAAAAGTCCTATGGATATTAAAGGTTCCTCTACAGATGCCAATAAAGAACCATTACTTTTAAGAAAAACATTTTAATAAGCTAAAAATAAGCTAACCCTCTATAGAACTAAAAAATCTGTTTTTATGTCATTTATTTGACATAAATGAGCATGATGTTATACATTAGAAATTAAACGTGTCCTTAAAAAGGAAAAAAATGCCCTTGAAAACCTGGGGAAAATATGGACAATGGTTCCTAAAGGGGGTTTTCACAGTAATGCCATAGAAGAACTAATTTCTGTCAGGACCACTATCGTCAAAGATGATTGACAATTATTCCCCAAATACCTTTTATTGAACAGTTCTTAAAAGAACCATTTTTCTTGTGAAGAACATCTAATATAACCTTTTTCCACTATAAAGAACCTTTATAGAATGGAAAGGTTCTATGGGTGTTAAAGGGATAGTTCACCCAAAAATGAAAGTTACCCCATGATTTAATCACTCTCAAGTCATCCTAGGTATGTATGACTTTCTTCTTTCAGACAAATACAGTCGGAGTTATATTGAAAAATGTACTGCTCTTCCAAGTTTTTAATGGCAGTGAATAGTGGTTCAGATTTTGAAGCAAAATAAAGTGCGTCCATACATCATAAAAAGTGCTCCACATGGCTCCGGGGGGTTAATAAAGGCCTCCTGACGTGAAGCAATGTGTTTGTGTAATAAAATATCCATATTTACAACTTAATAAACCTCTAGCTTCCGCTAACTGTTGTACATGAGAGAGTGGCGTTCCAGCAGATGACGAAGGATGCAGGCATAGCATAAACTCCAGTGAGAATTTGCAAGTCTCACAAGAATCAAGTTTTGTTTACAGCAAAGGAAAACCAGTCTCCTGTTGGCTTATATCAAAATCCTCCGACATTTTTATTTACAAATCCTCGTTTTGTACTCCCAATTTGTGACCGGTGTTCGTCACCTTGTTCGCTTACGTAATACGTCATCCGCTGGACACCACTCTCTTGTGAACGCGTGTGCAACAGCTAGCGGAAGCTAGAGGTTACAGATTATAAAGTTGTAAATATGGATATTTTTCTTACACGAATGCATCAATTCACTTCAGAAGCACTTTTTATGATGGATTTATGCACTTTATTTTGCTTCTGGACCACTACATACTGCGATCATAAAGCTTGGAAGAGCAGTACATTTTTTAATATAACTCCAATTGTATTCGTCTGAAAGAAGAAAGTCATATATACCTAGGATGGCTTGAGGGTGAGTAAATCATGGGCAATTTTCATTTTTGGGCAAACTATCACTTTAAAGGTTCTGGAACCATAAATGCCAAAGAAGAACCTGTATTTTTAAGAGCGCAACAAGCTGTACATAACATTTTCTAAATAAAAATACAATGACTCTTTGTAGGTATGCTTGTTTTTCCATAGCAATTATGCTGGATTTCTCAAACTAGCATAGGCGTAATACTTTAAGGCCGGTTCCAGATCTCTATCTAGGGCTTGATGGGGTGTGAAGAGGAAACCCATTGCGTTTGGGACTCCGATAGCCAATCCCTAAATCACCATCCTTGTCCGCCCTGAAACTAAACTAAATTACCCTCTTGTTTAAATGGAATTTGTAGCCAGATTCGGGCTGAATTCGTTCCAGAGCACCGGGCCTGACCGGTAGTCCGGCACAGATGTTCAAATAAGCCCAAGAACAACAAGGAGAACCCTTCACACCTGGCAAGTCTCAACACAAAACTTGGCACCCCAGAACCTGTAGGCTTGTCCTGGCTCAACCTTTCACCCCTGCTGATGTCAATGCATCCTTCGGCCAATCGGAGCGCTCCGGCCTGCCTTTGACTTTGTCGGCCCAGACACAAAGACAAATGAATCTATCAGATTAAATGTTTTTTAATGGCATGCGGAGAAAGTCCGTGAGGGCCCGGCTAGAAGCCATATGTGGATTTGCTCTGATAATCATTCAAAATGAGCTCTAATTTGTAATCCGCTCTGCCTCACGGGGGCCCGTGTGCAATCTGTGTTGTTTGTTTCTCCAGATGCACTGTATATAATGACAGCAGAGCTGTGTAGTGTTAGACAAAGTCCAACTCTTAGTGTTCTTGCCTAGGGCCAAGTAATTTATTCCATCTGAAGCGGAGGAATACATTTGAAAATGTCAAGGAACGGCAAACTGGAACTAAGACACAAAAAGTCATGGTGCTATTCCTTCCAGAATGAAATAGAGACCATGTGAGAATTACTGGGTCCAAATCATGTCACACTTAATTAAACTGGACTGATAATGCATGAAAAGACCGTGAAATATTGCGTCTCCTGCGACACAATGTCCATAACTAATTGCTCTGCTTTGCAAAATCTACAGCCAAGTTCTTCTGAATCATACTGGAGAATATCAAATGCAGTCTGCACCGATGAAGGTGTTAATGCTATTAGACAAGTCAAAAACATAGACTCTTTCGAATAAGTAGTAATGTTTGTGAAGGCATGAGTATTATTAATGCTCATACATGAGCAAACCCCTGATCAGAAGAATTCCACTTAAGCACATAGTTTGTCTTGAGCTGCTTGTGCTACGGACATGAATCATACAACTTGTTGAGGTGTGGTATTGTTTTTCTGAGTGAACAGATTTATGATTTCTTATATACGTTTCAAAAAATAATGCAAAATGACATGTTTATGTTAATGTTCTTATTTATTTGAATACAGTGAAACAGTAAATTTGTGAAATATTAATAACATTTAAAATGTAAAATTAAATGTATTTTAATTTGTAATAATACATTTTATAAATATTATTAAGCAAAATATTATTAAATTAAATAAGTTTATTCCAGTGATGCAAAGCTGAATTTTCAGCATCATTACTCCAGTTTTCAGTGTCGCATGATCCTTCAGAAACCATAATATGCTGATTTGGTGATTAAGACATGTTTCTTATAATTATCAATGCTGAAAAAAGTTGTGCAGCTTTTTCAGGATTTTATTTTATATAAATAGAAAGTTTAAGCATTTAATTGAAATAGAAATATTTTGTAACATTATAAATGTATTTATTGTCACTTTATTTTTTTATCTTAGTGTAATATATTCACATTTGTGTACTGTAATTATATTGAATAAAATTGCTTCTATCCTTTCATGAATCATTAAATCTTTTATATGTATAAAGAAGGCAAATAATGGCAAGAGACAAAAACCTACACCAAAATCCTGCAGCCCAAGAAGCTCCCAATGATCATCGGTGCAGCACAAAAGAGGCTTTTGAAAAGCTGCGGAAAGGTCAAGTGATATGCTCCTACAAAGAGCTGTGGGTCATTTAGATCAGACAGACACTGTCCTCCAGTGGTGTTTCTTCATTAAATAGACACAGGTGAGAGGACAGTCTGGATTTGGGCCCAGTAAAACTAACCTCTACCTGTGATCACCCAAGCATGTGGAGTGGAGAGATAGAGAGACAGAGAGAGAGAGGGGAGGGGTTCAGGACCCTAGCCGAGGGGCAAGCTCGTCACTCACCTGGGCCGTTGTCTTTGGACAGGACACTCAACTATCTGAAACAGCAAAGCACCCCCACACACGGATTATTAAGGGCAGGTTTGTTCTTCCTGACAGAGCTCAATTGTAGATAATTGTCTCTTTCAGATCACTGAGGGCTTGTGTGATCCTCCATCCGCTGAAGTTGAAGGAATGACGGGTTCTTTTCGCATGTGGATGGATGGAGTTCCACTTCACATAACACAAACCAATAAGGAATCAAATACCTTTTTTTCCCCAAGGTTTAATTAGTGTTATATTCAGCATGTTTTATGGATAGGACATGTTTACTATTTTACCATTATCATTGTTTTAATATATTCAATTGCAAGGGGTATATATTTAATATCAAGTGCCACATATTTTAAACTGCTACATTATAATAGTATTTTACATACATTACATAAAGAGCCCAGGAATTTATTTAAAAATATATTTAGATATTTTATATTTATATAATTCTAATTATTCATTTTATACATTATAACAATGTATACAATTATGGATTATACTTTTTTATTTTATTATAGTACATATAATTATATAATATATTCATATAATTTCTACTTAATTATAATTGAATTACTTTTCTTTAACATAATTAATAAAACTGCATTCATCCTTAAAGGGCTCATATGATGCGATTTCAAGTTTTCCTTTCTCTTTGGAGTGTTACAAGCTGTTCGTGAATAGATAAGATCCCTAAAGTTGCAAAGACTAAAGTCTCAAACCCAAAGAGATATTCTTTATAAAAGTTAAGAGTCAACTATGCCTACCTAAAACAGCTCGTTCTAACACGCCCCCACATGTCTACATCACTGTGTGGGAAGATTTGCATAACACCATCCAAATGTTCACGCAAAGAAAGAAGACATAACTTTTATACTTGCTGTAGTATTGTTGCTGCCGCCACCATGTTGTGGAGACGCGGTGTGTTTTGTTGTGAAAGTGAAACTACTTTGTTTGGCCTTCCAAAAGAGGACGATATCCGCTTCGTCATGCCTGGAGCTGATCCGTGCTGGTCACTGAGGAAATACATCAACTTCATAAAATAATGTTCTTTTTAGCAACATCATATGACCCCTTTAATTGAACAATAAATACATAAATAAATAAATAACACTTAAAAAAAAATCTAAACGAAACAAACGCTTTCCCAATGCACAGAAGTTACAAACGGTTTAATACCCACACAAACCAACGGCACTGCACCTACAAAGGATTCCAGTTTCAACTTGTGATAACATTTACCTCCAAACGTTTGACGTCATCTGAATAGAGAGGTTTCCCCTCATTGCAATTGCTTCAGCAGCTCACACACACACACACACATGCGCTTTCACACGCACAAATGCACACACATACATGCACACACATACACACCTGCAGCTGGTCTGATTAATGAACTCCCAATGGCAGTCCGTTAACAGGCCAGCTGTAGAACAGCAACAGAACCATGTGTGAAATTAGCATGCTACAGGTCCTGTTATGTGCCTAACACGACCATTACTCACACACTAACACATATCCCTATAAACTGAGACCAAGCCTGGTTTATTTGGACTAAAGGGGACATTCATTAGGTCATTGCTATCAGAGGAGTACTCAATCATACAATGAATAAAGTATTTGTAAGTTGGAAAAGAGTTGAATTTTAAATGACTTTACTACTTTTGTTTGAGTAGACTTTATTTTTATTTATTTATTTTTTTAATTTTTTTGCTATGTCCTAGGTGCTTAACTTATTTGTAGCATGGAAAATGCTAAATTATTAAGAAATATTCTAGTAAATATTATTTTGGAATATTGTTTAAATTTGTAATAAATTCAAAAGCTTTTCAGATGTGTCTCTATACATTTTCAATTTCCATCCTGTTAGTCTTTCGCAATATCCCATAAACAAATCTTTTTAATGAAGAACGCATGTTCCTTTAATGACATCATTCTCCAGGAAGTGACAACCATGCAGGAAAATTACAGCTTAAATATTATGGATCTAATATTCTGTGATATTTATGCAATCAGTTGCTTTTCCCCTTTTTTCTTTAAAGGGGTCAAATGATGTGATTTCTATTTTTCCTTTTCTTTAGTGTGTTATGTAGCTATTTGTGCATGTATAAGATCTGCAGAGTTACAAAGCTCAAAGTCTCCCACAAAAGGATTTATTCTATCTAAAAGAGAAGGCTGATCCAGACCGGGCTAAAACGCCTCATTCAAACACCCCCCCACATCTCTACATCACAATGTGGAAATATTTGCGTAATGCCACCCAAATGTGCACGCAAAGAAAGAAGGCGTGGTTTCAGGAACCGCAGTAGTGTTGATGCAGCCATGTCAGGGAGACGCTGTGTGTTTCTGTGCAAAAGCAAAAGCACTTTATTTGGCCTTCCGGAAGTAGATGCATTTAGGAATCATTGTTCCGGCTTGTGTACTGCAAATACATACGAACATCATCACTGTGTCTGTCACGCGACTCTGTTCCCCTTTCGGGCTTGAACTGATTTCCTTGAACATCTCCGAGGACCGAGCAAGACAGCCTTTAATTGCTGTCTGGCTTCGATTGGCGTCTCCAGTGCTGGGAACTTCGCCGTATGGGGGTGGACGGATGCCCAAGCCAGGCTTTACGCGCTCTATGGCAGTCTTAGGCATGGTCGCCTACAGGATTTCATCTGATTTTACACAGAGAAGGGACATTTTTGGGCAAAAACAGCACTAAAAAGTAATAAAAAAAAGAAGTTTTCATTTCAATGTAGTTTCATGTATAGTATGCTATTCTATAAGACTTGAGGCTCTTTGGACCAAACGAGTAAAGACCCATTCATGAAAAGACAATAAGTACAATGATAACGATTAAGATATAGCCTAGTTTTAAGAATTGTTTTACATTTAAAAAATAGCAGAGTCACTTTAACAAACAATATTGTTGGAATCACTTTCAAAATTGTGTTTTTCTCAGCTGATGAACAATGAGACGCCATACCTCCATCAGAACATTATCATGCATTGGTGTGGATGCTAATATAGCTATCATTATTGTACCTTCTAGCTGATATTCTTGGTGTGAACGGGTTTTAAAGGGATAGTGAATAATGAATTCTGGCATCATTTACTAACCCTCAAGTTGCTCCAAACCTGTATGAGTTTCTGTCTTCTGTTAAACACAAAATAACACATTTTGAAGAATGTTGGGAAACAAACAGTTGCCAGTAGCCATTGACTTCCATACAATGGAAAAAATACTATGGAAGACAGTGGCTACTAGTAATTGTTTGTTTACCAGCATTGTTCATGTTTGGAACAACTTAAGGGTGAATAAATGAGTGAACTATATATTTAATGGTACACCTGAGCAGAATGCAGGTGTCTATATGTTTTTTTTTTTTAAACATTTTTACACTTCAAAAAAGCAAAAAGTTCAATGCAATGGCCAAAGACATTCATCTAGTGCATGTTCAAAATTACCTCTCAAAAATTAACCTTTTGTTTCAATTGTTTGAAACAAATCCAGAGTTCTTTTGTTCTCCTCAGTATATCGATACGGTTTGTTTTATTGACTTAGAAAATGCTTCAGATGATTCAGTGAGAGAGAGCGGTCCGAATAAATGCGATTCATATTCAATCTATTCAATGTGTTTTACTTTCTTGAGTATGTTCAGCATTCATGTAACTACAACACATTTCAATAAGACTTGAGGGTCTTCGGATCAAACGATCAGCGATTGAAAACGGTACACGAACTTTAACGAACTTTGAAACTACTTTAAAACCAAAAATGGCAGAAAGCAACAAAATGGTCAAAGACATCCATTTAACACATTCAACAATGGTTTCTCGATTGTAATTGATTCTCAGTTTTATGAAACGATAGTGATTCTTTAAATCCCAAGAATTGATTAGTCTAGCTAGCCTGCTTTCAGTTAATGATCGGAACATTGTAGTGCACCTCCCACCAATCTTTGCGCTTTGTTACCTTTGATATGAAACAAAGTCTCAGATTTCAAATTCTGTCCATTTTATTACAGTATTAGAGTGTAATTGAAGTGTTTGTAAACAAATCAGTTAATTTTATCCTTCAATATTATAGTAATGTAGTGCCAACTGACTCTCGTGTATATTTTACAGCATTAGTTGAGAGATTTTCTTTTTTCCTTGAGGTGGGGCATAGAGGACCTACAATAATGTACAGTATTTGAAAAATAATGTGTTTTTTGAACATTAAAGCATGCCAACATATTCTGTTACACCAAATACACAAAATAATGATCTTAAAAATAGCATCATATGACCCCTTTAAGGCATTCCATTCTATTTTACGCAATTACAAAAATCTGTATGATATTATCAAAATGTCAAAAAAAAAAAAAAATCAGATACACACAGAAACTCAAAGTTTTTCATGATAACCCATCAAAAAAGATAAAAAAAATTATCATAAAAATTTTATAAAAGATTATAAAAATCACGTAACTTGGGAAAAATAACATGAAACTTGTGAAAAAATAAAATGGATTTCGTAGGGCCCTAAAAATGTCATTTTTGTTAAAATGTTAATAAACTAGCTAAATTGTGTAGGTTTTATAATTTAAATTAATTAGACATGCTTTTTGATTGCTAAAATTTTAAACTATAAAACAAAATCCAGCTAAATTAAAATGGGGGGGAAAATGGAATCCAGAAAAATGTAAATGAAAAAAAAAAAAAAAAAAAAGAATTTAGAAAAAATAAATAAAATGGAGTTTGAGCAAAAATAAAACAGATTTCATATGGCCCTACTTTAACTTTAACTACGTTCCACCCTGTTACTTTTCTTGAAATTGTATAATCAATCAAATAGAAATATTCATTACAAAACTAGAAACCATTAAAATGGACACAATATTGTCATCTTAAGCATCACTAGATCTTCCTAGCAGATAAGTCATGTGTATTGAGATCGATGACCCACGTGTATCCCTCAGATAAGACTCTCTGTCCTCAGTATTTTTGCCTTTAGTCTAGCTAGCCTGCTTTCAGTTAATGATCGGAACATTGTAGTGCACCTCCCACCAATCTTTGCGCTTTGTTACCTTTGATATGAAACAAAGTCTCAGATTTCAAATTCTGTCCATTTTATTACAGTATTAGAGTGTAATTGAAGTGTTTGTAAACAAATCAGTTAATTTTATCCTTCAATATTATAGTAATGTAGTGCCAACTGACTCTCGTGTATATTTTACAGCATTAGTTGAGAGATTTTCTTTTTTCCTTGAAAAAATTTTGCAAAAAAATCTAACTGTATTATTACAATTAATGGCAAAATTAATGTTTGGAAATGTGAACTGATATTTACACTACAGCAAAAGATAAAAATAACTGACTTTAAACCATTTTTTAGCTGGTGAAAATACTAGTGGCCTATGGCTTTTGCACAGTATTGTATATCCAAAATAATCTATATCAAATCGAATCGGAAATCGAATCAAACTGCAAGCTTGTGAATCAGAATAGAATCGAATCCTGAAATTTGTGTCAAAACCCAGCACTATTCAACAGGAAAACAACTGAAAAACAGTGCTTGCAAAAAATCAGATACACACAGAAACTCAAAGTTTTTCATGATAACCCATCAAAAAAGATAAAAAAATTATCATAAAAATTTTATAAAAGATTATAAAAATCACGTAACTTGGGAAAAATAACATGAAACTTGTGAAAAAATAAAATGGATTTCGTAGGGCCCTAAAAATGTCATTTTTGTTAAAATGTTAATAAACTAGCTAAATTGTGTAGGTTTTATAATTTAAATTAATTAGACATGCTTTTTGATTGCTAAAATTTTAAACTATAAAACAAAATCCAGCTAAATTAAAATGGGGGGGAAAATGGAATCCAGAAAAATGTAAATGAAAAAAAAAAAAAAAAAAAAGAATTTAGAAAAAATAAATAAAATGGAGTTTGAGCAAAAATAAAACAGATTTCATATGGCCCTACTTTAACTTTAACTACGTTCCACCCTGTTACTTTTCTTGAAATTGTATAATCAATCAAATAGAAATATTCATTACAAAACTAGAAACCATTAAAATGGACACAATATTGTCATCTTAAGCATCCTTTTTTCCTTGAAAAAATTTTGCAAAAAAATCTAACTGTATTATTACAATTAATGGCAAAATTAATGTTTGGAAATGTGAACTGATATTTACACTACAGCAAAAGATAAAAATAACTGACTTTAAACCATTTTTTAGCTGGTGAAAATACTAGTGGCCTATGGCTTTTGCACAGTATTGTATATCCAAAATAATCTATATCAAATCGAATCGGAAATCGAATCAAACTGCAAGCTTGTGAATCAGAATAGAATCGAATCCTGAAATTTGTGTCAAAACCCAGCACTATTCAACAGGAAAACAACTGAAAAACAGTGCTTGCACTTGGAAAAGTGTGTAGAGAGACAAATTAATGCGAATTGACTCATTAATTCACAAATGATCGTCATCACTGGTTCAGTCGACGGAAATCCATGATACAGTACACATGATTGCTGAAGACCACCGCATTGAAAACATTTCTCAGGCTAGCTGTACAGATGCAGGCGCCACTGGTCTCGGGCTTTGTTTATTTGAGCTCACCAAAGTTCACGAAGCACTATAAAACCTGATGGAGGTTCATGCTCTGCGCATGCCGCGACAGGTTCGAGGTGTTCTGAAGGTAACCTCCCCCTACTGTTTCGGGTTCTCACCTTGACTTTTTTCTGGGCAATCCCGTCTATCATAAAAGCGACATACTGTTTCTGGGAACCGTGACTCAATGCAGGCCAGCGGCCTCGCTTACAACCCCTCACCGACTCGCTCGGGTATCGGTGGAGAACTTTCTGCCCTACATACAACTCAAGCCCTCAGGTTAACCGGCTCCTCCCTATGCAAACCCAGTTGCATGTAGGAGATTCTCACAAGCCTTAAAATAGGGATAAACCTGGCTCCACACCTGGGAGAGGCACAAGCAGGGACAACCTGTTGGCTCGCCCGTGAAGGATCGGCGATTCGGGGGATTTATGTTCTGTACTTCCTTATGCTCAGCTCTTATGTCATTCCACAAAGCGCTGTTGCTCTTTTGACTTCAGGCCAGGATTCAGTCTGTCAGTGGCGTGATGATGGCTGGGCAGTTGGCACGGCGTGTCTGTGCTCATGTACTTCTCTAGAGCCAACGGGTGTAGCCGATGAGTGTTACAGAAAACCTTTTGTTTCTCAGTGAGTGACGAGATCTACATAGGCAGGATTTGCAGAATGTTCCTGAATCCATTAGTTACCCAGGGTCATAAACTGTTGTTTCCCATTACAGCTTTCTGGGTGTTCTAGGATGAACAAATATGGCAATCTTCCAATATTTGGAGGCTATTCTTTATATATGTCATTTGCTAAATTATATGCATCAAGTTTGTTTAATACATACTTTAGCTGATTTGATGTTACTTTCAGCTAGCAATGAGCGTGTAACTCCATTTAACACAGTTTACAATATTCAAATCCACTGTGCAGAATTACACCAAATCAGCACTAAAAATGTAAAAAAGTGCACTGAAAGAGGCTTATTTTACAATTAAAATGCACTGTATACACGGATATGGTTCTTCATACAGACTCAACATACAAACCACAACAGCGCATTGTGAAGGATATCAAATATTAGGGATGCTCCGATCAGGATTTTTGAGGCCGATCACCGGAGCAGTATCTGCCGATACCGATACCAATCTTTTTAAAGCCTTCTATTTATCATTTATAACTATTTATAGTGATACACCAATCAGGATTTTTAGACATTTATTCACGGCCTGAATTTCATTTTTGAAAATGGGGGGAATTCCCCTCTTAGGTGACTCTTGTGAGAGGAGAAGCAGCTTTCACACAGGAGTCCGCTACTGATCCGTGGCTGATCACCACAAACACAACATTTATCCATTATTTTGATTTCAAATCCAAACATTGTAACTGAAAAGGCTTTTTCAGCATTGCAATTCTTTTTTTTACACAGTACAGTAGTACCGCAGCAAAAATAGACTCGGTGCGGTCGGAAATGATCTCTGCACTGCAGACGCACCGCTCCTGAACGCACTGCCGGACCGCAACCGTGTGCAGTAAATCCTTTAAACCGTAAACATGAGCGCGGAAAAAATACGCACCACGTATGCACTGCAAACGGAGTAATGTGTACCTGGCGTTATGTGTGTGCGCTGCGAGTGTGCATGAGCGCACGGTCTCCAGCAGAGTGTGCAAGCGCTGAATGGTTAAACACTGGTAAGAATTAAAAAGAAATGCAATTTATAAACTTTAGTGACTATGTGACACTGCCTCGATTGTGCAAGTGACAATTCCTGTGTCAACTGTGCAGCGTGCAGCTCTACTGATCCGTGGCTGTTTACCACAAACACAACATTTATCCATTATTTTGATTTCAAATCCAAACATTGTCACTGAAAATTCTTTTTCAGCATTGCAATTCTTTTTTTATACAGTACAGTAATACAATCTTTCACAGGCATATTTAAACACAATAAATATAAGCAAAACATTATTCAATGCATTTACTTCTAGATTTATATATTAAGTTGCTCAAGCAAGTGGCAAAACATTTAAACTACTTTTCTTACGTTCTCACAAACTTACCATTGACAGAAATAGTCAGCTCTACTGCCTTTTCTTTTGCATTTAAATCTTTATTACAAGCAATCCTTTGTTTTCCTACCTCCACGAGTGCAACTATTATTGCCTTGTTTATCTAAAAGTGCTATTTTCCTTTAAACCTAGCCAAAAAGCCATACG
>NW_015630025.1:177490-189893 GCF_001515625.1 Sinocyclocheilus rhinocerous
TACCTCACCTTCAGCATTATAATGATTTCACCCGCGCCGGACAGAGACTGAGACGGTGCCACTGCATGTCATGCCAAAGCTCTCACAGCAGCGTCATCAGCTTGAGATCGGCCTTTTTAGAGACCGCCGATCAATCATCCCAACGTGATTATCGGCCGATAGTGATCGGTAGCCGATCAATCGGAGCACCCCTATCAAATATAATACATAAAACTTTTTAAATTAAAATAAATAAATAAATAAACAAGAATAAAAAACAATAAAATAAAATAAAAATAAAATGGGTCTTCTATGTTCTGTGCTAAGTAAAATGATTTATAATAGGGCATGTCCACTCTTTGCTGTTGGTTTAAAAAATATCGATAAATTATAAAAAGGTCTTAGTTTTATGACTGTATTTATTTATTTATGATATACATATATACATTTATTCATTCATTCAAATATCTGGAATTATTTATTTGTTCATAAATATCATTTGATTTTGGCACAGAGTCATACCACATGACATTTTATAACCTGAACTAACCTAATCTTTTCATAAAAAGGCAAATTATTTAGCCTAATATTAAGTATTATTAGAGACTTGCTGACCTGTTTTTTTTCTTCTTTTTTTTTCTTGCATGTTGGTTGGACCACATGACAAAACTGGTTGCACTATACTTTGCAAACAAGATTTTTCAAATATTAATAAGAAGTGAAGCAGTTTTTTTTTCTAAGAACCAATAAAAAAGATTATGCAAACAACTTTTGCAAACTACAAAAAGGCTTTATTTTGAAGATTTTTCATTATTATTATGATATCAGGACAACTGTATCGACCCAAAAATGTTTTATATTATGCTCAAGCAAAAAAAATAAAAAAATAATCAACATTCATTTTTAATCAGAAATTAAAAGCATGCTCATCATCACAGAAAATGTGTATTAAAGTTACTGTATTGAATGAATTAATTCATAGATAGATCAAGACTGAAAAATGTCACTGACCCAGTAAACAAATGATACTAAGATGAAACAGTGGTAAGTATGAGAGATGTGCAAGCTCAGAACAGCAGTGGAGCACAAACACTCTTATTATTCTACGATGTGTCATGGCAGTCATGGTGAAAGGGCCGGCGTCTTTCATATTTCTCATTCAGCAATGCCCTCCAGCCTGTTTCTTTGCTGTCAAACTGTGCGGCTGGCACACACTCACAGCCCGGCTCTGTTCCAAAGAACGTTTAGGATCTGTAGTCTCAGGAACCCGAACAGCCCAGTTTCTATTGACTCACAAATATGGGAGTAAACATTCCTGCTCAGTTACATTCTGTTTGCAAAATATCATTTTTCAAAAGTGCTACAATATATAAAGTAAGTGCCACAACAAAATGGACAGAATATATGTTTCCATGACAGCATAATAGCTTCAACTGACAGGCCACTTGTTGGATAGTAACAAATGCTTTAACACTCCCATATTCTTTTTATGGCGGCACCACCCACATGTTTACAAACACAAGCCTAATTCTGGAGCACAGGAGACATCATTTCACCAGACAACAGTTAGGTGGATCTATCTTGATCCCAAAATATACTGCATTAAATGAGACCGGTCAAACATTCCCAAAACACTAATAACAGAACTACACATTCAAAACTTTCACTCATGTCAAGTCAACATGAAATATTAGCTCATTTTACTTCCGTAATAACACCTATTCATGAGTAAAACAGGATTTCAACCAGGAAAAAATGCAGATATGATATTATCCATATCTATGACTAATGGTCTGTATTTAACAGGTGTTTGGAAGGCATGTGTTGATAACCAAGGGTTAAATTGATGTGGAATGATTCAGATACAGCATTCAAAATAAAAGGCTACAATTTTAGAGTAGACTTGTGCCGGTATTCGGTAATGCGATATATCACGGTAATGAATATGCACGATATTGTTATCGTGGGCACTTCTAAATACAGTGAATAATTATATATTACAAATTATTCCGAATTTTGAATGCATTTTAAGAATACTTTTCCCATAAACTGGTCAAAATGCACAACACCACTGTATGCTGGATGAAAGACCCGTGAGCACTCTGATGTAAAGCGGACGTGAAGCACATGGCGGAACATGCGAGAGACGCTCTGGATGAAAGCGCACTTTCACTCTCTGACAGCAGATGGCGCTAAACTGCAGAAATAATAATAATAATAATGAATAATGTTCATCACAGCGCCAAATACTTAAATATTTAGACTTAATAGGCTATTTATTTTCAAACTTTTTTTACATTTTAATCTGGACTACAACATGCCCTAGATATTGTTTGAAAGTGTATATATATATATATGATTGTGTGTGTTTTTTATTTTTTACTATTTTGTACTATATAAATATATATAGAATTTTTTAATAAACAGCACAGCCCATTTTAGTTCCCTAATGACACCTATTTATGAATGAAACAGGATATTCAACCAGACAAAATATACATTTATATATACATTTATATAAAAAAAAATGTTCTTGTTTTTATGTTGTGATTTTTTAATGATTATTTAAATTCATTTTAAGTAAAGCACTTTGAATTACCATTGTGTATGAAATGTGCTATATAAATAAACTTGCCATGCCCATATATATATATATATATATATATTAGTAACACACATTTATGAGTGAAATGAAATGGAATTCAACCAGGAAAAAAAACATTTATATAAAATATTTATTTACATAGCACAAATCTATTTACATATTACACATATTTATATAACCAAATAATTTCAATGTATGTATTTATATGTCTATAACTAATACTATTATATACATTTACATGACACTGAAGTTGTGTCATAAATAAATGTAAATGTTTGATATATCAAACATAGGTATATATTTATATATAACAAGTCTATGCTTTTATTTGCTTATTTATAGTGCAATAGTGAATAGATATATTCGGAATGTGTTACAGAAGTAAACAGGTCAATTTAGATTTTAGGTTGACTTGACATAATTTATCTTTAAAAAAAGAGTATCAAAGGCAAGGTTACATGGAGCCACAGCAATGTTAGCACAAACAATTAGCATAAATGTGTGTAATGTTCATATAATTATGTCACTGAAGACTCAATTATCGATCAGAAGTTCATAATAGCCTTCAACATATATTATTAGAAAGCCAGTAACCACAAAATACCAAGAGGAGCTGTTCTGGCACTGCGTGTACTTGTCTGTTGTGTCGGCTTGCGTGACTGGGGTGTGTGTGTGTGTGTGTGTGTAAAGGCTCCAGTCCCGCCTGAGGCTGCCGGCACACTGGGAGCAGCTCTTTACTTTTAATCCTTGAGAGTCTTAAAAAAAGTCTTATAAAACAACAAACACTTCAGCTTTGACATGGGATGCCTACGATGCCCTGAACAACCGCAAGCGGAGGTGACTTAGTGCGGAGTCTGCAAGCAAAGAACCAATGCACACAAACAAGGGCACCATTATTTAGGAGAAGAAATGCTGTGCCAAGCACTGAGGTTTTTGGAAATGTTTAGGTGTGACGGTCTAAATACAGGGAAAACGTTAAACTAAAGGTTCATAATAAACCCGGGTTTAACGTTATCATAATTCAAGTTAGAAAGACGGCCGAGGCCTGATAAGACACTAGCAATGCAGCTGTTAAGAAATGAGTCAGAGCAGACAGGAGTTTTGGAAACGCCTCGTAAATATGTTGACATGTCATGTGCTGCTGAGTCACGCTGGCCAAACGCATCATCCCAGCCCAAACGACCTCCAGATACACAGAGCCATTTCCTCCTGAACCTGCCTCAGCATGGCCACCGCCGTCACTGCTATCTTCTGCTGACTTGAAAAAAATGCCAAATGTAAAAAGAATTGGTCTTGCATAGCAAAATGTAGGTTTGAACCAGGGTTATTATAGTTAACTAAAACCATTAAAACATTTCCGTTACTTGAAATAAAATAAACATTAACTGAAATAAAATAAGATATTCAATTTTATTTAGTTAACTTGGTGTACTAAAATAACTAAAACTATACCTAAAATAAAACTTATTAAAAACTGTATAGACATACATAAAAATGGACCATTTAAAAAATATATAACAAATCCAAAATAATAATAAAAACTGACATTAATATAAAAAACGACAAAAATACCACTGGTAAGAACTCTAGTGTAAATGTTGTCAGTAATATTGGTTAACATCATCATAACAACAACAACAACATCAACAATTGGCTGCAAAAATAATTTAGCCATCAGTAAATGACAAAATAATTAATCCAAAAATAAGCCATCATTATCAACAAAAAAGTACAAGGCATAAATACATAACTACATGTACTACTATGTACTTTATTTAGCATTATTTCTTAAAAAATACATACATACTGTATATATATATATATATATATATACACACACACACACACAAATATATATATATATATATATAAATGTATATTAATGTTACATATTATTATTATTATTTTTTTTTTTATGACAATTGGATTTAATTGTGCTTGTATCACTGTATTAAATCGAATAATACATAAGATGAGATTGTCCATTAGACAAAAATAAGCCATCAGTATCAACAAAAAATTACAAATATATAAATACAAATATAAACAAATATAAAACTACACGTACTACTATGTACTTTATTTAGCATTATTTATTTAAAAAATAATACATTACATACACTCACACATATAATTTATATTAATATTATAATTAGTGCTGTCAAACGATTAATCGCATCCAAAATAAAAGTTTTTGTTTACATAATATATGTATGTGTACTGTGTTTATTTATTATGTATATATAAATACATACACATACAGTATATATTTTGAAAATATGTACATGTATATACCTTTATATATTTATATTATTCTATTTTATATTATATTAATATATTTAATATATAAACAAAACATATTTTTCTTAAATATATACATGCATGTGTTTGTATTTATATATACATAAATATATACAGTACACACTTATTTATTATGTAAACAAAAACTTTTATTTTGGATGCGATTAATCGCATTGTATTAAATCCCAGAATTATACATACAATGAGATTGTCTCATTCTCTCTTTAAAGCTGTCATAAATACATGAAGCAGTGGTTTGTGTATTTGTGTTGGTGCCTTAAAACAAGAAATATTCCACATGTGGCATCACATATAGGGGAGAAAAAAAAACTTGAGCATCTTGGATCAACTTCCACTGAAGTTCCACTGAATGCATGAAGTCAGTGTAGAAGTATTCTTCAGCAGACAGTTTGTTTGTCTTTGATTTCTATCATTCGCCTCATTTAAGTTACGTCTTTCAGTTTGATCTGTGTTCTGTTGTTCTGTTTACTCGCCAAAGCTGCACTTCACTTGCATTTGGCACGTGGTGAGGTTTAATTTCGGATCCTGTCTGCATATTATAATAACGCATGCAATTTCAGAGGTTTGTCAATATGACAACATATAAATCTAGCAGGACAACTGTGGGAAAGATGTTCCTCATCTTCTTCCTCAGACTCTCCCAGGACTCTGAGCAGGTACGCAGCTGGTGCGGGTGCGGGCGGGAGTTCCCGTGAACGAGAGCGCACGTTTCTGAGAGCAGAAGGGTGGGAAGCGTGAGGAACCTGCTGTTTCCCATCCCAGGTGGAAGGCTTTATGTGAGGAGGGTCGGGGGCCAGGCTCAATACCTGCTGTGCAGCGGAGACCCACCTCACCTGGTGGACTCGTGTCTGAACAGGCACAACCTGAGCCCATTGTGATCAACGGCTCTGTCTCTCACCAGGGGCCAATCTCTCCACAGGCCAACTGCCTGACACCCACAACACCAGGGATAAAGACTCCCATCTGCTGGCCTTGACTTGGTGCCAGATGGGCAGAAGACCCACTGCAGAGCTGAGGAACCAGGAAGAGGCCGGGAGGAAGGAGCTTTTTTTTCTCCTTTCGATGGGTGCAAACGCAAGGGAACCTGTCCAAAAGCATTCGAAATCCTCCAAAATCGAGTAAGCGGTGAAATCGACTTGAAAACAATGGGTCGCCTTTTAAAAGATCTCCACCGAATTTCTGACGAGCCCGAAATGGTGATACCTCTAAGCGTCCTAATGAATGAACGAAGAACTCACACTGAAACAGTCATAAGCCATAAACTAGGCTTAATGCATATTAAGTGACCCTGCAGGTTCAGGTGTTGTGACATTCCGGTCAGACCGTTGTGCTCCCGTCTTCTGTGCACGTGACAAGAAGTGGTTGTTTGGAAAATGAAAAGAAGAAAAAGAAAAGAATGTTCTTTTGTTTACTGGACCTGGCCTCGGGTGCAGCTGACCTTTGACTCCTTCAGCTCGCAGGTGGAACAAAAGACCCTTGAGGTGGAAACATATTACCCTCGAGCAAAACACCTACCGGTGCAGCGAGAACTAGTCAACAACTCCACAAAATACCAACAGAAGACGCCAACACTGCTATAATTATATTTAAAAACAAATCAATGATTGGTAATACTAATATCAAAGAAACACACATGAGTGCTTAAATATTTAGGAAAGCAAATTAAGGGATTACATATAATTTAAAGCAGAACTTCAACGTGTGCCGACCAGTGGCCAACTAGTCTAGATTTTGGACTATACAGTGTTTATTATTATTATTATTATTATTATTATAGGCTCTGTTCCAGGTATTATATATTATATTATATTGCATTATAGGATTTTATATGATATTTCACATTTTATAGTTAAGTGAATTTTTTTAGGAAAAAGCTGTATAAATATTACAACATACTAAATATTTATTAAACAATTTCAGGCATTTTTTATTTAATATAAATATTCTAATATAAAATTCTGGTCCTATTCTATTCTATTCTATTCTATTCTTTCCCAACTACGCAGTCAATATTTTGGACTATACAAATGATTGTTTGTTGATATTGTTCAGAAAAAAAATATGTATAAATATTATAACATACTACATTTTATATGAACAATTTCAGGCAATTTTTCATAAAATTAGAATAGATTAGATTAGATTAGATTAGAATAGATTAGATTAGATATTCAGACTTCTTGATATGTGGCACTTACATTTAATATAGTTGGAACTTATTTTTTTAAATACAATTGGTACAGTATTTGTTTGTGTGTAGACTACATGAGTCAGTTGTTTCCCATCAGGAAGCATTATTGTTTCAGCAGTTTCCCAGAGGCGATGATGACCCTCCATCAACACTAGTGAATCCCTGTTTGGCAGATCGATGATTGATCATTTATCTCTTTGGAGATTATATTTTCTCGAGACATCTCATCCTTCAACCCTGTCCCAGAAGCTAAACACAGGATACGGTTCAGTGACAAGTAAGTCTGGTTGAAAGAACAGGAACAATACTTCCTCTGATGGCCGGATGACAATAGGACCAGTGACAATGATTTAAAGTACAGGAATATTTTTTAAAAAGTCATAAAAACTTATGCTATTCCAAAAAAATAAAAAAAATCACAAACACCCTGCAAATATCCCCAACTGTACAAAAGAAGAGTTTGGGTTTCTCCAGTGGTTTTGCTGTGCATGCAGCTGTGTTTGGGTTTCAGACTGTCACTGGCTCAACACTGCCACCAAGCGGTCTGTCCTCAAAAAAGTAAAAAGAGTAAATAGTGCTCCTCTGCTTCTTGTCACTCTCTGGAGTGGGTGAGCTGTGGTTAGGCTGGTGAGATGACCTCAGTGGAAGGGAAACACATAGAATGGGATGGGATTTTCCATTGCGCTGTGGTGTGAGAATGCTCAGACCCTCTTGTTACACCGCATGCTAATGAAAAGAAGAGCTCGGCTGAATTACAGTCAGAAACCTTTACAGCCAAAAGGGAAATCCTTGTAATCCTTTAGGATTTCATGTTCAACATGTCTGTTTGTAGAACTGAAAAAAAAGTTGCATTGCAATTAAAATATTAATTTTCCAAAACAAATCTGACAAAGATGTAAGTCACACATCACTATTTAAAGATACAAGGATGATGGACAGAAGGAAAAATCGATGCCAGTGTTTTCCCGGTAGACTGTGATGCCAGTAAGCGATGGGAGAGTTGAAGAGCTGCAAAGAATTTGCATACTTGTCTTATGGGTGTGTGGGTATGTAAGTACCTGCCAATACCAACGCTATCTCACGACCAATTCGTACGTATTTTAAATGGTGGTTAATTCTTACGAATTCGTACAACCTCACTTATACGATTTTGTACGATTTGTCTAGACCCCAGTGACGGGTTTAGGGGCGGGGTTAGGTGTAGGTAATTCGTACAAATTCATACGAATTGTGCAATTCGTAAAACACGTACGATTTAGCACAAATCGTATGAATTTGCGCGAGTGAGGCCGTACGAATATTAGCCACCTCGTAAAATATGTACGAATTGCCGTGAGATCGGGCTGGCAATACTAATACTATGACGGATTATCAGCCGAGTTATATAAAATAGGTTGTTTGCACATGACGTCACCGATGACGCGCGAAATGCAGCTGGAGGGCAGGAAGTGATTTTTCTCTCCATAGGAATCACTAGCAGAAACTCCAAATGCCAGTGTTTTGCGTTGTTTATGAAAGCTTAAATTGGCCTAACCGAGAAAGCACAAAGAGCTTTTATCGTATACGAAAATGTGTTGTTCATAAGTGGGGAAAAGTCAAGAAATTGATTGAAAAACGCAGGAAAAAGTGGCTTGTAAACCTGTGTTTCGCGCGTCATCAGAATCACGTGATTGCAAACAACCTATCGCGCACATCAGCTAAACGAAATGCAACAAAACACTTAAGAATAAAACAACATCAAACAGCCTACAAATCAGTGAAGTTTAGGGGAAACGTAGCATTTTTTTCTTTCAGGAACAATGTGTTATTTTAAGCCACCAAGATGAAAAAATGAAAGTGATTGTGGTCTGAAAAAAATGTCGCATTCTTTTCTTTAATTTACTTGCTTTTTTAAAACTGCTAATAAAGATGCTCATTAGGTGTGTTAGTAAGCTTTTTCTGTACAGCAGCAGTAGTTTTGTCAATCAACCACGTTTCCTCATAAACAGGTTAAATTAGTATTATTTATCACTATTCCTCATTTACAGCACACACAAAAAAAATCCAATAGACAAAAACTCCATAAAACAGTTTTAAAAATTAAGTGATGATACATTGTGTGCCATTGTAAATAGTGTCTATACCTCACAGCCTCGTTTTCACCCCCGTAAAATTAAATATGTCGTCTAACCGGACCAATTTGTATTATAACTAATATCAACAATACTAATGATTATGTTTTTCTAACTGAAATGCCCACAACTCTGAAAGTCAGTACTCAAAGAAACTCTTGATTACATAAATCTATGCTTTACTCATTTTGTAAATACGATTGCTCTGATATGACTTAAAGTTAGCAGACGCTGTAATTATGGTCTATTTATAGAGGGAGTTTGATGCCCAAAGGATGCTTAATAATTCAAATGCAACCTAATCACATTAATAATCGCTACCACTCTAAATTCGACAAGAACACAATAGCATTAGCATTAGCATACACCGGGAAAATCCACCCCAATCGGATCTGTTTAGATTTGTTAAATCTTGCCATACACTGAAACAACAAACACTGGAGTGCACAAACTTGCAAAAGCAAACACAGACGCAAAGTTGTGCAGGGTGAAGTCGACACACAAAGTGCCGGGATTAGTGGTGTTGGCTTTCTTTCCATCGTGTGAGAGAGTGTTACCACAGGAAACCTGATCTTCTTCAATAATTCACAGTAACACTGGACCACTACAGCATTCTCCATTAGCCCTGCTCGAGACCTCTGGCCTTACACCTCTCATTTGCTGTCTTTCTGGCACACAGGATAGTCAACACTATGGAGAAGCAACAATATATAATGACTACAAGACAAGTAATGGAAAAATTAAACTACTGCATTTACTTCAGGTGCATGGACTGTGTATTGTTCTCTCTTGTATTCAGAGAAAATATCTTAAATTGAGTCATTCTGATTTATCTTGAATTTGCCTTACCTCACCGGAGAACTGAGGAAGATTCAGGCAACTATTCTGTGATATCTTAAAGTACACGTTTTCTTCACTCTAGGATGCCTAATATATCAAGGACTTTAACATTATCTTTTTTAAATGTTCATTGTCACTCTGATTTGGTCAATATTGTAAGCAGATACATTAATATAGACATTTTATTTTCTAAAGACTTTAACCCTATATACCATACACCCATATAACAATATTTCCAATTTCTCCAAATAATATTAATATTTTGGCATAAACATCCTTGCTAAGTTTTTCAAAAAGAGTCAATCTTGAATATCAACCCTGTTACAATGCTTTTATATAGTCAACAAATTAAAATTGAAAGGTGAATATTTGTAGAAATATCAGTATGAATATCACTTTTTCGAGGAAGAATTTTGCAGTTTTACAAACTCAAGCACAAAGCTCATAATGTCAAATGAAACTACAAAACTGTCCATACTGTTACTTGCATTCATATTTTTGAAATACTATTATAGTTTTTATTCATATTATCAATATATAGTATTTTCTGTTTTCATTACAATTTTAAAGTTTTAGTAATTTGGTTTTTGTCATTTTTATTACTATATATATATTTTTTAATCTATCTATATAGTTTTTATTCATTTTTCTTTTTTTGGTTTTAGTTTAGTACATCAAGTTCAACTAAATGAAAATGATAAAGTTAATAGCTAAAACAAAATAAAAAAATTTATACATATATTTTCAGGTAACATTTACTTTCTAGTGACAAAAATAATTTTAATATAATAACCTTGTCTCAAACCATAATTATATTCCAGCATATTACAAGCTTAATGCAAGTGACTTACACTAGAAATTCAAACCAGCCTCTGTTTCACAGAATGATCCAAATCACTCCAAGACAGACACACAGCTATCACAAGAAGGAAAAAAGGTCTAGTAAAATGGGAAGACGGGACAGCGCTCAAGTGGAGACATATTAAGAAACGAGGTGAGACAAAAGTTGTGAAGTGCTGGAGAGGAATCGGTCCTGTTCAGAAGCTCTCATGTGCACTTTGTCTCCATTTACTTAATTAACATGTGAGGCAGCGGCCCGTTCTGGGAGGGCATAAATCCTCCAGTTGTCTTGGAAGAGCCATAAACCACTCATCAATTATAGACACCAGCAGCATGAGCGTGACTAATACCCACACGACATGCTTATTCACACCAGAGCCCAAGCCAATGAGCACCTACGGAGCCTTGACAAGACAAGTGCGTCACCTTTTTGACCAGTGATGCTCTTTACAACCACCGGGCTGACCTTATGTGCTCTGTCACAGCAGATCTTGAAAAACAAGGTCTTTGAATCTAATACTGGTGACATAAAAAAAAAATATTTTTGTCTGCTTGTCTGACAACTCTGTAGAAAGTTATATGAGTGGAAACCGAAGCCATGCTATCTGAGATATAAATTTTTAAGTAGCTCCTAAATTCACATGCCTGAATGGTGGAAATCCAAACTGTAGTTGGTATGAATGAAGCTGCAGCACTGAGCTGTAAGGACACCCTGATAGTTCCAAGTGAAGTAATGATATGTTTAATGCCACAACACCCTGCTCCTGTTGTTAAGCTGCTGAGCCATGTGGAACAGCCAACTGTTTGCGTGAGAGAAACTTTATGGCTCGGTGCCCATGTGTGGCACGCTGGAAACCTAAGACAGCAGGACGACACTGATGCTGTTGTTCTTGACACCCAACTCAAGTGGCACTTTCAACGTTTCATTTTTATGCACAGTTTTCACCATGTGTTTTGACTTGGCACTTATAAAGTGCTCTGGCAGGCTGAATTCGATCTCAAGATTTAATGCGGACTGTCTTTGTTGAGAAGCCGGTAGCGTGGAAAACTATGGTAGAAAATATGGCAATCATTCAATTCAATGGCATGCATCATAACACAATAGTATTACCACCAGATACAATTACTCTGATGGTTCTACCATTGTGCTTTTTTGTAAGCGTTACCGCTTTCAAAAAACAAAAGTAATGTATTAAAGGGGTCATATGATGCAATTTCAAGTTTTCCTTTCTCTTTGGAGTTTTACAAGCTGTTCGTGCATAGAGAAGATCCCTAAAGTTGCAAAGACTAAAGTCTCAAACCCTAAGAGATATTCTTTATAAAAGTTAAGACTCATCCACGCCCTCCTAAAATGCCTCGTTTAAACACGCCCCCACATGTCTACTTCACTGTGTAGGAAGATTTGCATAACACCGTCCAAATGTTCACGCAAAGAAAGAAGGCGTAACTTTTATGTTGCTGCCACCGCTGCCGCCATGTTGTGAAGACGCTGTGTGTTTCGTTGCGAAAGCGAAA
>NW_015630025.1:197777-210345 GCF_001515625.1 Sinocyclocheilus rhinocerous
GTTTAAAGGGGTCATATGATGTGATTTCAAGTTTTCCTTTCTCTTTGGAGTTTTACAAGCTGTTCGTGCATAGAGAAGATCCCTAAAGTTGCAAAGACTAAAGTCTCAAATCCAAAGAGATATTCTTTATAAAAGTTAAGAGTCAACCACGCCTACCTAAAACGGCTCGTTCTAACACGCCCCCACATGTCTACGTCACTGTGTGGGAAGATTTGCATAACACCGCCCAAATGTTCACGCAAATTAGAAGGCGTAACTTTTATTCTCGCTGTAGTATTGTTGCTGCCGCCGTCATGTCGTGGAGACGCTGTGTGTTTCGTTGTGAAAGCGAAACTACTTTGTTTGGCCTTCCAAAAGAGGACACAACTAGAAATCAGTGGTTAAGTTGTATTTACAACACTGTTCCAGAACAGTCTTTTTAGCAACGTCATATGACCCCTTTAAGAGACAATGTTAGGTTGGCAGATGTATTTAGGTAAATGTCAACATGAAACACCATTCACAAACCATTATACTTCCATAATCTTATCTTGTAAATTCTGCAAGAAAAAAAAAAGTGCAGGATGGGACTTCATTTGATCCATTGGGAATTGGATCGTGAAAATTTCAGTATTGGTGCCAATGGTATCTACGATTTACTTTCGATGCTTTCAGTAAAACGCAGCCCAGAATGAAGTCAGGTGATTAAAAATTGAAGTTCTGTACAATAGAAACAGGAAAGTACATAAAGAGGGTCACTTTTTTAATTTACAATACTACTAAAACCAGGTGAATGATGTACAATTCCTATTTTGCTGCTTGCCAGTTTGTAGGATATTGACTCCGATGAGAAAGCCATGACAGACTGTTCAACATCTTTCACGTCAGATTGCATGCTACTTTAGTCACTGACTGAATATATATCTACCCACATTTATATATTTATTTTGCTGTCTGTCTGGCTATAATTTAACAAGTTTTTTCAGCTCTTTCTCTCCAACGTCATTGTGATGAGGTTGGTCGAAATCGCCGGTTTCATCAGTTACTGTGCTCCTATTGGTTCTCCAGTAGACAGGCGTCATTGAAGTATTTACACTGCAGGACTGCGGAATTAGCGAATACAGCCAAGTTATCTGTTGACATTGAACAACTCCAACAGACTCATGACAATTTGTGTTTTATGATTTGGTAAAAATGTATACATTTTTGACCGATCTGCTCACTCCCCACTTGCCCCTTAGATTTAGAGGTGGACCATCATGGTGATGTTTTACCTACAAATTTCGTACAACAAAATGGCCAAATAGTACAATAAATTGTATACAATATAAAAAAATTAAAGTTGTAATAGTAGGCAAAATATAAAAGCAAATAAAAATAAATAAAAGCAATAAAAGCAAGATTATTTTAGTACGTTCTGCAAATAATACTAATAATAATACTATTTTACTATTTAATTCAATGCACTACTTCCTTATTCTTTGTAATTATTTGTGAAATTTAGTTAAAATTGTTTCTTCACCAAATATTTCTAAGTATACTTTCTCAAAGTCACACTAAGCAAAGACTGTCAGTTTTGCCTATACAGTACATGGCTAAATAAACCCTTTATTTGTCTAAGACAGCAAAATTGTGTGCACAAGGCTTTACCTTATTTCTAAATAAAATCCTGAAACACCTGTCTTGCTTGAATCAAAACTAATCCATTGAATCAATTGACTTAATCAGTCAAACACATTTATTCTTTAGAACAACTCATAATATCAAAACCACAATCAGGCACAACTTAAGTGCACACAGGTCTCGTCTTAAGAGCCATTTAGCGTCACAAGCGGCTGAAGCGAGCTATATCTACGTATACGACACTATCACCCAACAGCATGCCACTGTTTTGAATGGAAGAACCCCCCTTAAATGACAGTGTCAGCAATTATCCTCTGGGATATCTCTACTTATTCAGCTCTGGAAGAACCTGCTGTATCACAGTGCTAACACAGAAACTGGCACCTGGGGCCTTGTAACTGGCTTATCTTAATTATCATATCAGCTGTCCTTCAATTAGGGTTTACTTTAATGGATGCACCCATCGCATTCATGCACATGCGCCAAAACACAGACTAATGTAAATTATTGACAACTCGTGGCAAGGCAATTACAAGCTAATTACAGCTTTTGTGATTCAAATGACAAAACTGGTAAATGGGGCCTGTAACCTAAAACTAATTATTGTCCCCCTTCCAGACACTTTTGCCAATACCTACTGTACTGGCTCTCATTTCCCTTTTCTCATTTGTTAGATCGCTATCGCAGCATTGTGAAACGCAGCTGTCATTGTCTGTTAGCTGTCGGTGGAATAAAAGACCGACCAGACGTAACAAAGCAGGTAAAGAGAAGTACAGGAATGTGCAAGCGGCCTCTTCCTTCTGTCTCGGTCTGTCTTGTGCAACCTTTTGACAGACGGCTGCAATCATTCCCATTGTGTGTCATGCAACATCAGACTCGAAACGCCTCTGAGCTTCACCTTTCACAGAGCGATGATTCTTTGATGTCGGCCGGGATGCGGAAATGATACAGAATATTCGCTGTTAGTTGCAGATGGAGCTGTAAGGCTGTAAGCCGCGGTGGCTTTGCACCAGCAGTTTACTAGAGAGTAGTTTATGTGCTTAGCGTTGGTATGAATTATGGCAAATTTTATGGCTATAAACTACATAACAAAATCTGAGCTTGTGCTTGATCTAATTTAGGCCTCTAATAATTTTCATATGTCTTCGGAATGTCTGCCAGCACAGCGCTTCGTTTGCATATGTGACCTCTTAAAACGTACACGCAGTCACTTGTTAATATGATTTTTGCAGCGAGACTTTTAAGTATTGGCATAAAGTCTGGTCCAGTTTGCAGATTGGCCAAGAGCTGTCCAACAGGAAAAGTGACTAATCACAGTTTTTTTTTTTTCTGTGCACAGTAGTAAATGGGTGTGGATTCTAATTTGAATAATTACAGTGCAGTGTACACAAAATGCAAAGAGTTAAATTCCGCGTGAAATGGAAGTTGCTGCCAACTTTTTTTTCAGTATAGTGACGTATTTCTAACTGAAACGGAATATTGATTAGAGGGCGGGGTTTTATTTTAGTGCTCCTCCTCTCCATCTCTCTCACTATTCTTTAGCATATTTATTATTATTTATTAAATCAAAGTATTTTACAGAATACTTGTACAATTATCAATATTTTAATATTTTATATACAATAATTTTTATAAAAAAATGTAAATATCTGACTTAAAAATTATCATTTTACTGACTGTTTGATTTTTGATTTTTTTTTTGTAAGCTGTTTTTTTTATGTCAATGAATTTGCACTCCAAAAATGTAATCACATTTAACTTTTTAATCACAATTTTTTTAAATTTAATTTTTAATTAAAATGCTTGAAAAACAAACTTGCTTTTGTCAGCCTTTTAATGAGACTTTTTTAACTGTAGGTCCCTCACACACATAGCAATAATGAACATCAAAACTGCTTTTAACGCTTGTAGTGTGTTGTTGAATAACTTAACAGGTTTTAGAAAATGTTGTACAAAATGAAAAAAAGGTCTGCAAAAGCAAATAAAACTTTACGTCACTGACCCAACAGCCAACACAGTAATCTGACCGGAGGACTTTTGTAAGCCTTCATCTAATATCCTATTATGAAGGTGACAATCATGGTGAGTGCTTGGTGCCAGTCGTATTATCCATTCTTTGTGACGTGCAGAATACAGTATAGTCACACAGACATCATAGAGCATTAAGACCTGCCTCTCTAACTACCACCCACAAACTCATGAAAAAAACAAGACGTCTAAAGCGAGCCGCAGTCAGCGGCGGCCCACACAAACATGATGCAGAGAGGGAAAAAAAAAACCTAGAAGAATGTGAAGGTGTTGGTGGTTGACGCCACTCTAAGCCAGTGTGGCTCAGGTGAGCACAGTGCTCTCGCAGGCCTGTTGTCTGGGCTTGGCTCATCACACTCATGAGAAACTCCCATCGTGCCTTCAGGGCCTTCTCTGCACGGCAACAGGTATGCATGTTGACGCATGCCGAATCCCTCTCTTTTCTTCTGTTTTTTCTCCTCAAAGTTCTCGTGAACGTCGCGTAACGCCCTGTCTAAACCGCAGACATCAGAAAAACCACCTGAGCAAAGCTGTGACTTGTTTGACTGCACAGGCTCACACCCTGGTTTCTCCCGCTTCACCCCCTCCCCATTCCCAACCAGCCCCATCCCAAAAACACACTAGTAAACACACACACGCACGCACATAGCTCTAACGGCATCGTGGTGCCACATGTCCATCACAAAGAGTTCCCCGAGGCCTGATACGGCCTGGGCTGCTGCCATGCGCTGGGAGAGGAGACATGCTGATGGATGGAGGAGAAGGTGGATTCCAGGGACAGGTGAAGGATGTGCCGCCTTTGATCTGCTTCAAGTGTAGAGCGAGCAGGAAGAGAGAAAAAAACAAGTGACAATGCACATCTTAAAGGTCAGACACTTTGTCGTCAAGTCAAGTGGTTGAGCAACGATGTGTTGTCCTCTAAATATGGTGGCCTTATGGGATGCATTTGGTTGTTATTGCATGATATATGGTAAATACTCACTTCCACACTGAAAAAAAGTTCTAAAATTATATATATTCTTTATTTTAAAAGTTTCAAATTTGACGTTCCAAATTTTTTTTTTTTCAATTTAGAAGTTTCAAACCTTATCTTCCAAATGTTCCTTTAATTTAGAAGTTCCAAATTTAAAGTTCCAAAAGCTTTTCTTTTTAATTTAGAAGTTCCAAAATTTGTTCCAAAATTGGTCCAAAATAAGTTCTAAAGGTTTTTTATTTAGAAGTTGCAAACTTGTTCAATTTTTTTAGAAGTTCTAAAATTGACAATCCAAAGTTTTTTCAATTTAGAAATTGCAAAACTGAAGTTTTAAAAGTTTTATTTAAAGTTGCGAACTTGAAGTTTCAAGTTTTTTTATTTAGAAGTTCCAAAATTAAAGTTCTAAAGGTCTTTTTATTTAGAAGTTGCAAACTTGTTTCTATTTTTTTATTTAGAATTTACAAAACTGACATTCCAAAGACTTTTCAATTAAGAAGTTGCAAGTTCCAAAAACCTTTTTTTCAAGTAGTTCCAAAATTAAGTTAATTTTGTTTATTTAGAAGTTGAAAACTTCAAATTCCAAAAGTTTTTTAGTTTAGTTATTTTCATTTAGTTTAAGTTCCAAAATTATAGTTAAAGTTACAACTTTAAAGTTTCAGGGGTTTTTTTCAATTTAGAAGTTCCAAGTCCCCGTTGGCCAGGGGAAGGCTAAGCCTTACCCAGCCTTACACACGCTCCGCGCCTATGACCCTGTGTTTTTTTTTATCTCGTTAAATCATTTCCCCTTTCTCAAATCGAGCCGTTGACGTCACACAGTGAGACGAACCAGATCACCAAATCGGACTGAATCGTTTGAAACGGTTCGTGTCTCCAGTAAGCATTAATCCACAAATGACTTAAGTTATTCACTTTTTTAACGTGGCTGACACTCCCTCTGAGTCGAAATAAACCAAGGCCCGGGATGATAGACTTGATATCATTACGTCATCGCGAATGACGTCATTACGATAGGGTGTAAAAGAACCGATGAACCGTTTTTTTTCATTGAAACGAACTGTCCGAAAGAACCGGTTCACGGAAAAGAACCGGACTTCCCATCACTAGTGAGTGTAAGGTTTTTTAATGAATCTTTGCAAATCTCCTTTCCTAATAATGTGCTAGTTAGCTAGTTTTACGATGAATGCGGCTAAAGTTTACCGTCTCTCAGAGAGCGGCTCGGAAGAGACGGGCGGGATGAGCAGAGCTCATTTGCATTTAAAGCGGAATGCTATAAAACAGCGTACTGTAGACAGAGCTGTTTTTGACAGGGTAAAAACGGTGTTGTTTTACACTACCATTGAGAAATTTTAACCAAACTATGTTACAGACTTTTCATTAAGACCCTAAAGAATCATACTTGTGGAAAATGGGCATCCGATGACCCTTTTAAACAATGTGTGACACCTATTTTGACTAGCAAACATTGAAATGATTTGTTATGCTGCTATGGCAACCGTATCTGCAAAGAAAGATGAGCAAACAAAGTTGTAGGTGTCAAGGTGACGATATATTAGCATTGCAAAAGAGCCAAAGAGCAAATAGTCCGAGTTGCTGTGCCAACACTTCACCGTTAGTAGGTTACAGACTGCTGAGACATCCATCAACATAAACACATGTTCCGCAAAGTGCAATCCGTCTCACAAACAGAAAGTGATATCAAAAGCAACCTGACTCCCCAGTAAGCCTTTGACAGACTCCCAATAGAGTCGTTCTGTATATCGGTTTCAGAATAAGGAAGAACATTAACATCACACGAGCGTATAGTTAAACTGCTGAAGCATACAAAATGTTCACATGCTTTAACTGCAGTTCAAGGAAATTAAAGTCATCATCATTTTTTCAAAGTCATGATCACCACAATTCAATAGAGCTCAAGAGAGTTCATTTGTAAGCTAATCATAAGGTTAATTTGCTTCCTCTGATTTTTTTTTTTTTTAATTTAGTTTATTTAGAAGTAAAATGTGGTCATATTTTAGACATTAATTGAAGAGACTTTAATTTAGTTCAAAAATAAACTATACACAGTCATATCTCGAACTTATAGTATGGAAGCCCATTTTGTCTTAGAATAAAATAAAATAATAATTATAGTTTAAAATATGGAAAAGCCACATTGTGATATTCCTATGGAGTTACACTGTGAGTTATAAAGTCACAATTTAGAGGAAAGCACAAAGTCGTGAGATATTGAAATCACCATAAATTTTTTAAACTGATTTTATTCTTTTATGAAATATTGCAGTGTTATTCCTGCCCTACATTCTACTTCTTCCAGAAGCCATTTCACTCGGATATGACACAAAAAATGATCACAATTTCTATTTCATGCTGACTTCTTCATATTGTTAGTGAGAAAAAGTCACATTGCGAGATATGAAGTTCCATACAAAACGTTTTGAAACCATTGTAACTACAACTGATGTCCAACTCAATAAGCATGTAAACTCACATCCTTGTGGTAGCTGTAATCCATATTTTAGCAACTTACATTTTTGAAGCACAGAAAATAAAACTGTAAACTCAAATAAACCAACAATGCCTCTTCAAGTTATATTCAACATGGACCTTACTGTGCTCATAAACTGAAAACTACCATTCTAAAAAGCCATTAGAAACTCCCAAGGGAACCCTTGGCTCAAAAACGCTAACTCTCTTCTGGGTTTTAGGACTACAAACTCAACAGCTCTACATAAAACACATTACAGTCCTTTAAGGACATTTAAAACTTTTACTGGTGAAATTTGGGTCTTCTGTAATCCCCGCTGCAGCTGCGATTGCTGACGCTACAGGCAGCACTGAAAGATGTCTGCCTCAAAGGCACCAGTCGGTCCAGTGCAGGCAGCATTGCATCACACACTGTACTCTTAAACAAGGCTGTCTTGTATTTCCTGTTGCTCTGCACGCCATCTTCTTGGCTGCCCTAGACGGGCTTGGCTGCAGTGACATAGTTGAGGTGGAGCGCCGCTGGTGAAGCTGGGACACTGGGCACATGGGCCAGTGGAGAGAAGGTGGTTCAGACACCACCCTGGCTTCAGGCACCCCCACCAAACCGCAAAACCCCAGCCCCCTGAAAAAACATCAAGCGTGCTGGATACATCAACCCCCAAAACCATCATACAAAACCAAGGCCGGATCCCAAAGTCCAAGACATGCAACAGTCTTCACAGAGCAAACCTGAGGGGTGGCCTCAGCCACAGGACAATTCTTATAACGTAATAAAAGAATAAAGAACTAGGGCTGGGCGATATAGCTAAAAAAAAATTATCAACGATATAATGTTTCATATCGTTCGGTATCGATAATTATTGACATTTTTATAACCTTTTTTAAAACAAAAAGCAATAGAATTTTTTTATTTTTTTATTTAACCACTGTATTTATAATTAACACAATTTATTGAGACAAACAACAAATATTTTTTGTTTTAACAATCAAACACAAAATAAAAATTAAACAAATATCTCATTTCTAATGTTTTATATGCAGATTAAATAGGTCTTTATTGTATAGGTCTAATTGTCTCCCGAGGCCACAGGAGGGCATAGCAAGTAACTCTATAAAAACAAGCATTATGTCATAAAAATCAAATAATTTCGTAAATTGCATAAACAATTATGAACAAAACAGCATCATGTATTTATGCATTGCTGTCTGCGTCACTTATAGCACATGCCTATATCGTGCGCTATATCGAACAATTTTTCTATCGATATCGAAGAAGGTGTACCGTCTATAAATATCGATACCGTTTTATCGCCCAGGTCTATAAAGAACACATAAATACATTTCTATTTAAATAAATAAGTAAATACAAGTCTGTAGTAAACTACAATTTTCTGTTACTGAGTTACCATATTATTCTACAAAAATCAAGTAAGAATGATGGGAGTATTTCATTGCTGTTATCTGCCAGAGGTGTGCTGACTGGTAATTTTCACAGGCTAACTACAGGTGTACCCTGTTTTACAAGTATATTTTGTTTCTGGAAACAGGCTTGTAAAGCAGATTCTTGTAAAATGAGTCCTCAGTCCGTAGTGTGTATGAGGATTAAATAGTTGTAAACAAGGCCTCATAAAGAAATGTTTTGCTATTAATAAACAGCACAGCAAATCAACATTTCATGATAAACCTGTATGACTTTCTTTCTTCCATGGGACACGAAAGGAGAAATTGTAAAGAATTGTACGGGTTGTTCTTTTCTATGCATCTGTAATGAATGGAGCCTGAGGTTTCAAACTTCAAAAACTGATGCAAAAGCATCATAAATGTATCATGAAGTGGTCTATACAACATATACTGTATTACAGTCTTCTCAAGCCATATGACATTACTGTAACAATTTTATTTTATTTTTTTATTCATGGTTTCACCCACTGATTCAGTTAAATGCTCGCTGGAAAAGAAAGATTATCAATGAAAAGCAACTTAAATTTCAAGCTGACAACTCTACCATATGATTTAGCATATAGTATATAGGTCATATGGAGTATATGTTGTCATATTTTTATGTCCTTTTCAAAACTTAAAAGCTCTAGTCTTCTCTTATTTCTTATTTGCACTTGAACTAAACAGAGCAACCAGTACATTCTCCAAAATTTGCCTATTGTATCTCAGAACAAAGTTATACCGAGGCTGAGTAAATGAGTACATTTATTTATGAATGAATTTTCACTTAAAAAATGCTGTTTTGTCAATAAATATATTAATGCACAATGTATTTCTGAGATGTCCCTTGATGTCCCCACAGCGTCCCCTCTTGTCCCGCTGTCCCCCTCCCTTCATCTCGCTGCACCTCCCTCCATCCCTCTTTCCCTCCCTCTTCAGAGTCTGGGATGAACAGTCTGTAATTGTGGAGAGGCCACAGCACACAATGTTATAGATATTCTAAATGATTCATCCACGTAGGCTATATTTTTCATTAAAAAAAAAAAGATGTCCTACATTTTTTATTTTTCAATAATTCATTACATTTGGATGTGCATCACAATACAAAAGACAAGATCTGTCTTAATTGTTTCTAAGCAAAATATGATTCTTTGTTGAGTAAAACAGCTCCTGTATAAGGCCTAATGTATCAATACTGAAGTTTCAGGCCATGTAAGAAGTCAGGAAGCAGCATATTGTTTTTAAATTTTTTAAACTTGTGCAAATATATCCAAAAACACATGCGATAGTGAACTTTTTTGCCAAGCAGAGACCTTTTTTCCCACCAATAGCTCCAGACATCTTTTAATTAATTTGCACGACTTGATGAAAACAAAATACGCATTGTCTGATATTTTACAAAGTGATTAACTGTTTACTTATTTACAATAGATTATCTAATGACTATAATTACTGTAGGCATTCGGGGAAAGCAGCCAGTGTGCGATTTAGCACAATGCAGTTCTTCCAGTGTTGTTTTCAAGAATGCAACTGAGCTGTTCCTCTACTTAAGTGGTAAGGAATCCATTTTACCAACAGCCTTGTGACTGTTCCACTCCGACCTCTTTCCATATCAGTGAGACCACACAATGTGCAGAGAGAGAAAAAGGTACGTGACTACATCATTTCATTTGTTGCCTAGTGTAGTGACTCCCAACCAGGAGTTCTTAGGTGGGTTTCAGGGGTACTTTTGCCATGTTAAACTAAAACACAGAAAAATAAACAGATAAAAATATGTAATAATTAATCTTTTTTTTTTGTTGTTGTTAATTTTTAAAGGTAGTCACTGACTTCAATAGTATTTTCTTTCATACTATAGAAGTCAATGGCTACTGTCAACTGTCTGGTTACCAACATATCTTCATTTGTGTTCAACAAAAGAAAAACATATACAGGTTTGGAAAATGAGGGTGAGTAAATGATGACAGAATTTTCATTTTTAGGTGAACTGAAGGAAAGAAAAATTAAATAATGTGTAATGGTTTATATTTTATCTATTTTATCTATTACAACAGGTTTGGAAAATGGATGGAATGGAGGAAATGATGCTACTCGGCGGGTGTTTTTTTCCTTTAAAAGTGACTTTGATCATATAAATTATAAAGCTAAATTATATTCAGAATACTGTTTGTTAAAACGAACACATTTCTGGAGCCTTACGGATAAAGGTTTTTGGGTACCTAAGACAAAAAAGTTCGTAAATGCTGCTCTAGTGTAAAAATTTTTTTTTTTTTTTCCCTCTCTCTCTGTATTATGTACTAGGCTCTGAATAAAAACAATATTTACATGTACATAATACCCCATAGCTCAAAATATATTACTGAAAGGACTGTAGTGTTGCTACTATTGCCACAACAAATGATATGAATCACTGACTCATGCTGGTCTAACCCGCATAAATATGTGCTTGAACTAAGGACAGTGTATTCTGAGCTGTACGCTGTGCACAATTTACTGCAGCTTGTTTTATTTATTCATTTCTCCCTCATCGACAACAACAAAGTACGAAACACGTTGTTGGAAAGTTTGTGAGATAATATCTGCCCAGTTTTATCCACGCTTTCTCCTACTCTCCCACCATGAACTGTAATATTTTTCTTTTGCTACACCATGTTGCCACAACCCTAATAAAGATTCAAGATGACAAGCCCATCCAGAAGATCCAGTGGAGAGCTTTTGGTGGGATTTTTGATCTCAGCCTTGAAGTTTATCCAGAATTGGTAAACCACAACCTCCTGAAACTCTCAGATAACCTGAGAATTGAGTTTTATGGGGTGTATTCTTTTCCCACAGGCTTACACGTTTAAAGAATAAGATGAACAACGTGTCTGCTTGCTGGTATTATGGGATGGAGAAGGTGTTGATAAGAATGCTCTGAGCTGTGCACGCATAGATGACTGTTGACGGGCCGCCTTGTTTGATCTTGTTTTTGGCGTGTAGAATGAAACCAAGCTTCATGGCCCACACACCTGCCACATAGGTTTGCTGCACTCTACATTTTCAGCCCACACACACTTGAACTTCATCATGTTTAGAATCATTTGTGAAAATTACAAAAAATATGAATTATGAAATATATGCATTTCCAAACATCTGATTTATTCTATATGGCCTCATGCACAGCAAGGTTATATATAAAAATAGCACCAGACCCATGAGAGTTAAATATTAGTTAATATAAGGTCAAATATTGTCCCCGTTTACTTTTTATTTATCATAGCTGATTAGGTACGTATGGGCCTCATGCCTCATGGGATATTAAAGGGGTCATATGATGCTATTTGAAAGATCATTATTTTGTGTATTTGGTGTAACAGAATGTGTTGACATGCTTTAATGTTCAAAAAACACATTATTTTTCAAATACTGTACATTATTGTAGGTCCTCTATGCCCCGCCTCTCTCAAACACTTCATTTTCAACAAAGCCCCCTCCTTTGACAAGCGCAGTCTGCTCTGATTGGCCAACTGACCCAGTGCATTGTGATTGGCCCGAACACCGCAAGCACTCGTCGGAAATGTAAAGCCTCTTACCATAATCGCAGCTTCAGCTTTCAAAATAAATGTAAAGACAGTAAATAATGTCATTAGTTAAAGTATTTATACATCATGGTAATATATCTTCTAATGCCTTTAATGCTGATATATTATAAATACTGTAGTATATAGACACGAGAATCACCTTTTAGAATAACTGAAAAAAAAAACATGTGTATTATGGTAATTTGGAGGAAAATGTACTTAATTATCTTGAAAATGACACAAATCTTAAAAACAGGCTTTTGGTTTTTTTTCCCCCAATCAAGTCATTTTTATTACATTAATGCTAAAAAACACATATTATTTAAATAATTAATGTATCATAATATATCTTCTAATGTCTTTAATGCTGATATATTATAAAAACTGTAGTATACAGACCTTTAAAAATAACTAAAATTACCAAATAAATAAAAAAAAATTGTGTATTATGGTAATTTTGAGTGAAATGTGCTTAATTATA
>NW_015630025.1:212260-217045 GCF_001515625.1 Sinocyclocheilus rhinocerous
GTCTTGCGATACAGCATCGTCTGCGATAACATGGTAAGTGTTGTTGTAATGATGCGCGATCGGACATTATCAAGTAGGCTATATCACCAATTCACACACAGAGTGCACGCACGTTGATTTATTAGTCTATTAAAACTCAAAATTCCCGGCATTCTAAATTGTAGACGGCAAAAATGCTTCTGTATGCTTTTTATATTTATATAATTTAATATAGTTAACTTTATCTATATCACACAAAGAGTACCGTTTTTCTGCAGATATCAGCATGATAACACATTTAATAATCATTTTATACAAGTTCAGTAAAGCAATAGGTGACTTACATTTTAGACATAATATTGCTTGTTTTTGCTCAATTTTGCCAACGAAGATAGTTCCAAACAAAGATCACAGCACTGTTTTGCATCTCTGAGCAGTGGACGGTGTTTACTTATTGAATGAATCTGCATTTTGAACGAATCGTTTGAATAAATTATTCAGTGATTCACTCGTTAACAGAGTCAAATGCTTTGTTTCTGAATGAATCAGTCGTTTGAATTAATCGGTTGAATCTCAATGACTCACTCATTAACAGTCACTTGCTGTCACCTACTGGTGGTTTTAATTTCACATTTAGACTTTTTTTTTTTTTTTCATGTTTTAAATTATTTCAAATATCAGTATTCAACGTTTTATGTTAAAAACAAAACATTAGGCCTATTTATGCATCTGTAACTGCAGTTTAAATGCATCCATGTCCCCTCTGAGATACATAAACTGTGTAAATACATCTAAATGCTATTTCAGATGCAGATTCCAGAGATGTTTTCTTATGTTGGAATGAAAGACACTAAGTACCGGATGAAGTGCTTCTTATTCTTACCCAAAAATACAAAATGGAAGAAAGAGTTAAAACCGAACACAATCTTGCTACTCAAGCTGTGTATGAATATTTTGTTTATATATTTATTTGCTTCTTTTCCATTTTGCATTTACTTGTACTTTTACTTTCAATACTTAAGTACGTTTAAGATTTAAAAAATACTTTTCGTACTTAAGTACAATAAATATCACATACTTTAAGACTTTTACTCAAGTAATAATATTTTAAATGGTTACTTCAACTTCTACCAAAGTCAACTTCTGGTAAGATATCTGTACTTTTACTTGAGTATGGCTTTCAGGTACTTTATATACCACTGCTCAGAAGTAGAAGTTGCCATAGTTGGGTAAACTTCTATCGTGGTAAATGAAAACTACAACAAATATAATTTTAGCATTTTCATTTACCCCAATAGCAAGAGAAAATTATCACACGTTTCTATGACTTTCTAAAACAAAAACAAAAAATAAATAAATAAAAACAAGAAATTGATTACATTGGTGTCAAGATGTCAAATTTGTCGTCACTCCCTCAGTCACACAACACAGCAGCATTAACCAGTTTTCTGTAATTCGTCAAGGTTATAAAACAATATACAGTGCTATAAATATACATTAATCTTTCTAAAAATGAAAACATAAAAAACGTAGCTAGATTAACGATGTTACTTTCATGCCATCAGTCTGTGAAAAGGGTCCATTAGAGTAAGTTATTGCAAATAAATAAATAAATACAATTCTTATCAGCTGGTGTCACCAAGGCCTTTTATTTTTCAGCCCCTCCCCTTCTATACCATCTTTTTTACCATCCAAAAAATTCCAGATAAATAAAACAAGGCCCCTGCTTACATTTGATCATATTTCACATCATTGAATTAAAATGCAAATACCATTTCATGTTGACTTGTACAGTCTGTTCTACCATTGTCACAGAAAACTCCCCATAAAATTCAGGCAAGTCTAGATCTAAATCCCAAGAAAACATGTGACACACATTCTTCAAAAACAGGCATGCAAAAAAAAAAAAATGTACACACACATAAAAACATTCACACCTGCATGCCAAAACACACACATAAATGTTTATCATCACACACACACACACACACACGCAGCAGAATTCCCTGTCTGGTATGGCTGGGAAGGGCTGGGATGAGAGAAGAGAAAGGAGGAGGGTTATGTGTGGAATGCTCCAAACCCGGGCTGGTGTTGCGACTCGTCCCAGACTCTGTGCCGTCACCGCTGGGGTCTGTGGCCAGACCTCCCTGTGCCAGACCCACTGGCTCCAGAGACCGCCCAGGCCAGTTTAGCTGCAGCACAGGGCCCATAATTACACAGCTCTATCCCCTACTCTCTCTCTCTCTCTCTCTCTCCATGATCCCTCCAGCAGGGGCTTATTCATCTCTTTTTTTAAACCTAGTGAGCTGCCTACATAGGCAGCATTTGAAGGCATCATACAAGTGCTTTAGACAAATCTGAGGCAACTTTGCATGTAATCTTCACAAAGAAGATTTTTTATTTTTTAAAGGTGACATCTACATTGTGAGTAAATCACTCGCATATGCGACTAAATCTTACTCTGGGCGACTAAATAATATCTAACATTAGCCATTGGCTAATAAATTCTTAGATTTTACACGCCAGTATGTGTGTGAGAGGCGTTCAACACCGATTTTCACTCGATAAACACGCTGACTGAGCGCTTGAGAGTTTCGCTCTCTGTCAAGCGATCTGTACTATTTGGATGCGCTCAATGGATCATGTCATGTACTCAATGGATGCGCAGTATGTAGCACGCAGCGCACCTGTATTTGACGTACCGTAAACTAGTGTGAAGGCGCACGACTCGCCGTCGCTTTACTGATAGCGCTGTGTTTCTCACACATGCAAAGAGAGAGAGCGAGAGTCTTGCATACCACGCTGAATCGACGCGCTACATGTAAACCATATTCTTTGTTGTATTTTCCTGTCAAAATAACAGAGTTCATTTAGAATTATTCAGCTTTTAAGAACAAGCAGAAGATATGCCGGTTTCTCGGCAGTGGGCGGAGCTAATGCGCGAACAGCTCTCGTTGGCTGGCGCTCATCTATTACCGTCCCCGTTTTGATTTCAGCAAATCAGTTCCAGCGAACGCTGACAACGTGATTAATATTCATGAACCCAGCAGATAATAATAGTAGTAGTAGTAGTAGGCCTAGTATCTTTTAATAATAATTACTATTACCTATGACCAACAATATCTTAAACACCACCACCAGTCCTAAGTTCAGTTAAAATGACAAATATGCATTCATTCATAGTTACCAAGTTTTAGTTCTAATCACTAGTTCTATCATTAAATAGTGCTTAATTATCATAATATAATGCTTGATTGGCTGAAGTTAAGAGTGCACATTCAGTTATTTAAGAAGCTGTTCCATTTTACAAAGATAAGCTGATTGGGTGGAATCATATATGTGTGAGTATTTCCTATACAACCATCATTTACTGTGACTTCGACTTTGTCACTGTGAATGTAATTCTAGTACAAAAAAAGCACTTTCTTTCAACACACAATAATATCTCCCCTACACTACTACTGATACCACTTCAATCCTTTTTGCTTTTCTTAAATGACTGCATAAAACTTTAAGTCCAAAAGTATATCAGTTTTGATGTGAACACTAATGCATACAATTGAACACATATCAACCCTCTACATTGGGAGTAAATCACTCGCATATGCGACTAAATCTTACTCTGGGCGACTAAATAATGTCTAACATTAGCCATTGGCTAATAAATTCTTAGATTTTACATGCCAGTATGTGTGTGAGAGGCGTTCAACACAGATTTTCACTCGATAAACACGCTGACTGAGCGCTTGAGAGTTTCGCTCTCCGTCAAGCGATCTGTACTATTTGGATGCGCTCAATGGATCATGTCATGTACTCAATGGATGCGCAGTATGTAGCATGCAGCGCACCTGTATTTGACGTACCGTAAGCTAGTGTGAAGGCGCACGACTCGCCGTCGCTTTGCTGATAGCGCTGTGTTTCTCACACATGCAAAGAGAGAGAGCGAGAGTCTTGCATACCATGCTGAATCGACGCGCTACATGTAAACCATATCCTTTGTTGTATTTTCCTGTCAAAATAACAGAGTTCATTTAGAATTATTCAGCTTTTAAGAACAAGCAGAAGATATGCCGGTTTCTCGGCAGTGGGCGGAGCTAATGCGCGAAAAGCTCTCGTTGGCTGGCGCTCATCTATTCTATTCTAGTTCAGTTAAAATGACAAATATGCATTCATTCATGGTTACCAAGTTTTAGTTCTAATCACTAGTTCTATCATTAATGCTTAATTATCATAAAATCATAATATAATGCTTGATTGGCTGAAGTTAAGAGTGCACATTCAGTTATTTAAGAAGCTGTTCCATTTTACAAAGATAAGCTGATTGGGTGGAATCATATATGTGTGTGTGTGTGTGTGTGTGGACATGAAAGAGAACTTAGTTTAGTACTCACATGCCATGTGACAGCCGCTTTCTGTGCATGTGCTTCAGATGTGTGTATCAGAAGTTTGAACTAATATGGTTTAAAACGCATGATTTCAGCGCGAAAGACATGATAATCCAAACCAAACAGATTTTTTTGGCAGAATATCTGAGGTACGAGCTGTAAAGGCACAGCCCTATTCTGGAAAATAGGCATTTTTCAAAATGATAGAATAAATCCCCCCCAGAACTCTTTTTATTTTTATGCTTATAAGAATGTGTATAACAAGGTGCAATGCGAAGTTGCATTGTGGTACTCTTAAAGGGGTCATATGATGCTTTTTTAAAGATCATTATTTTGTGTATTTGGTGTAACAGAATATGCTGACATGCTTTAATGTTCAAAAAACACATTATTTTTCAAATACTGTACATTATTGTAGGTC
>NW_015630025.1:217514-228651 GCF_001515625.1 Sinocyclocheilus rhinocerous
ATTCTGTCATTAATTACTCACCCTTGTGTCGTTCCAAACCCGTAAGACCTTCGCTCATCCTCAGAACACAAATGAAGATATTTTTGATGAAATCCGAGAGCTTTCTGACCCTCCATAGACAACAACGCAACTGCAACGTTCTCAGGTCCAGAAACGTAGTAAGGACATCTGTAAAATAGTCCACGTGACCATTCACGAGAGTGCCGCAAATCGTTATTTTTGTTTTCTTTGCGCACAAAAACTATTCTTGTAGCTTCATAAAATTGCGGTTGAACCACTGATGCCACATGGACTATTTTACCGATGTCCTTACTACCTTTCTGGGACTTGGGACGTGGTTGTTGTGTGGCTGTCAATGCAGGGTAAGAAAGCTCTCGGATTTCATCAAAAATATCTTAATTTGTGTTCCGAAGATGACGGGTTTAGAACGACAGAATTTTTCATTTTTGGGTGAACTACCACTTAAATGTCTCTGACAACCTCTGAAGTCCCATTTAGCTGCTTGTTATCAATCGGCTTTTTCAAGAAAAGTAAAAGCTTTTAAAAAATCACAAGGGGGAATTAGTGGTGTATTTTATGTCATAAAATAAAATGTGAAAATATCTTGAGCTTGTGTTAACCACAGACCTTATTTCAAACATTTAACCAAATCCCATTCAAAAAAAAACACTGACGATGGAACTAGAATTGCTAAACTCCTAACTCGTTTCCAGGTTTAGGCCTACAGCTGTACGCCATCCTTGCACCACTCTACTGAATTCAGTTGTTAGTCAAGCCTCACATGAAAAGCACTATTCATGTGCCACTATTTGAGTTGTTGCCTATGTAGAATGTTTTAAATCAGTCGAAGGCAGCTCGCTAGATTTGGAATAGACCCAAAGACATGCAGTACTCATTATTAATGTCATTCACTGCTGTTTTATAGATGTGCTACTGGGAATCACATAGCACAGTGTGTGGTGGGGTGGAGAAAAGACTTGTTAAAATAACTGCTTATAAGTTTTTGTTTGCCAAAACACTGCTCTGCATTGTAGAAACAGAGTTTGACCACACAAATAATCTCATACATCTCCTACAGCAATAGTTCTCAACTGGTGTGTCATGGCCAAAAAATGTGTCATAGTTTTGGTCTGAGAAGCAACAATAAATGCTCATATTAAATACAACAAACAATAAAATCAAATATGTAATAAATCTATTTTTAAAAGGAAAGATGAAATACTTCCTCTATATTTTGTTGTCGATGTCATTGGCTGTGCGACCAAACAAATGCTAACTATTGTATTTTACCACAAATTCATCAGCATAAGAGGAGGAATGGTTGCAAGCAGAATTCAAATGAATGTGGCCTACATGAGCACCAAGGCTCAACGTTTCTGAACATGTGTGCTAACAAATGGACAATGCCCGACTTCTCTTTTAGATTAAGGGTGAAATTTATGTTTCTTAGAGTGGCGTTCGAGAGACTAAAGAGTTTAATTCCAGCTGTCATAGAGATCAAAGCAAAACCTGAGTAAAAATCGGAGAAAATCTCCAAAAAGAAGCCGCTTTTGCATAACATTACTGAAAAAGAGACAGAACGTAAAACCCTGTAAAGGCTATGATTAAAGCTGAAAGAGACACAGAGACAGCATAATGATGCTAAGTGATCAAGGAATGTTCCAGGTTCATTATAAATTAAGCTCTAGCAACAACATTTGGAGCATTATGACGTTATGAATATTATTTCTACTTGTCCCTCAGTTTCTTTACAAAAGCAAAAGTGGCAGCTTCAGTAAGGCACTTACACTGATGTAAACTGACTCATGCATGGTTTAAAAGCAGAAATACGTAGTGAGTTTATTGTTGTGTTACTGTAACAGTGATTTTAGCTCACAGAAGTAAAAATATTATGATCTATGATTATCTATCTATCTATCTAAAATTATTTTCTTGTGGCAAAACGTATTATGCCAAAATTCAAAATGCATTCACGCCTCTCTTGAGAGTAGTTAGCAGCAGGCTGCATGACTGTGCAGCATTGCATAAAATGATAGTACAAGGATGATAAAATGACTCTATGAGCTAACATGATGCTAACTGCTCATTTGTGGCCTCTAAGCTTTCCATGGAAATGGCTGCATTGGGGAATAGTGTTGACAGTTTTACAATACGAGATGAAGTTTAGATAACATGTACGCAAGCGTGCAGAAAGGGTTACAGCAGGAGACACCTACAGCCTAAAGAAGACCAACGTTGTTTATCTGGGGTCAGAGGGTTGGGCTAGAGCAGGGGTGCCCAAACTCGGTCCTGGAGGGCCGGTGTCCTGCAGAGTTTAGATCCAGCTTGCCTCAACATACCTTCCTGGAAGTTTCTAGTATGCCTAGTAAGACCTTGATTGGTTGCTTCAGGTGAGTTTGATTAGGGTTGGAGCTAAACTCTGCAGGACACCGGCCCTCCAGGACCGAGTTTGGGCACCTCTGGTCTAGATGTTCAACAAATCTATTGAAGCCTTATCGAGGATTAGATCATCCTCCATGAGAGAAATTAGAAAATTATACACTTTTCTGACCGCCTGTCCTGTTCTCTCTCTTCGTTTTACCGCTGCTGCTATAATTTCCTCTAAAGCAAAGCTAGCTAAAATAACTTTAACCTAAAAATCTCCATCCGGAGACTTACAGGACTTCCTGGAGGTCCTCCTGGGTGGCTTGCCTGCTTCATTCAGGACTTTAAAGCTGCGAGGTGACTCCTGATTGACTATACAGATGCTTAGAAACCAAAAGCCTCCGGTTTCCATGATTTCCATGATTCCAGGATCATTGCCATGCGTTTGTGGCCGACTTGCACACTGCAAAAACAAATAAATAGATAGAAAATCTGTCAAATATCTATACATCCCAAAAACTTGTTTTAAATGTCAACAATTCACTCATTTTTTATATCTTCCACAGAATTTTAAGTAGCAACGTTTGAGACAAAGTTGATATGAAACATTACTGCGACCTCTGTGGATGTCTGAAAGTTCTGAATTATAAAAAGAATAACCTCTGGCTCTCAGCAAAAACATTTTCTTCTGCTGATGAAGAACTGAAAATGTCTTTTTTGAAGTGTTTTCAAATTGTAGGTCTGTCCCTCACAGCCTTGTTTTCATTTATTTAAAATCTAATTCGCTATATGTTGCCAACTATTAACCATTTATTCACCCAGTGAAATTCTCTTAAATCTCTATATATTAAACTATGTTAGCGTCATTTATTAATTTAGAAATGTTAATGAGAAATGAGAAGGATTTCACGATTCAATTCTGACTTACAAGCTCTTGATCTGATTCGATATTGATTCATTTGGATCCACTAAAGAACATGCCAATTTTTCTTATACAAAACGAATCTCTCAACTAACGCTGTAAACTATACAGGGAACCTTGTCAGTTATTACATTACTAAAATATTACAAGGTTAAAAGTTATATTTATGATATAACATTTAATAATCAACACTCAAATAAAAAAACCGAGTTGTATACGAGCGTTTAAATTGCACATAAGGCAGTTTTTATAATATTACTTATGATACGATTCTATACTAGGCCTACTCCAGTTCGTTGTTGAAATATAAACAGAAGTGGCGCAATCATAAAAACTTGTTTTCATGACAAGAAATATTTAAACACATCATATAAAACATCACAAAGGAAAAATATATGGAATTAATGTAATTTAGTGTACATATTTAACAAAAGGCTCCTCCAGTTATTTTTCTAGCTAACTATTGAATTATGGACATTGGCTTTCCTGAGGTTACATTAACCTTACCTGGCATAGTTTACAAGCTGTTGACCCATCTACGCTGTTTAAACACGAATTGAGCGATTACATGAGACACCACACATTTCAGTTTATTGTACTGTTTCTTTCAACATACCTTCCGATGTTCATTCCTATTTATGTTCGTGCTGTAACTAATAGAAATGAGAACGAGATACAGACACGGCTATCTGCTACGACTCATTAAAGCAACTGAATGTAGGTTTGTCAACTTTGGCGCCCCCTGCAGTTAAAAGAGTGAAGTCCACTGTCGTAAATATATCACAGTCGTAATTACAGTAGCGAGTGCATTGTTGCTGCCATAAAGCAATCCGCTTTTTTCGCGGAATTTCGTACCCGCTCACCAAACTTACAAACACAGATGTTTAGAAAGAAACAAAAGCCATTCGCCTTATTAGAAGTAAATGAACCATCAGAATGACTTTGAAACTGAAATTTCAAAGTAAATCAATAAATAAACAAAACAAACCTACATACAGTGGTATAAAGAGCACCAGAACAACATTTATTGTTTGATATGCATGATAAAAATTGACAGAATTTGATTCATAATAGAGACTTTGTTTCATATTAAATAACAAAGCAAAGTTTTGTTTACATGTAAACTGAAAGCAGCATAAATATTAAGCTTGGGATTTAAGAATTTATTTAAAAATGAATAATTGCGCTTGTAGCTGTAGTTGCTGTTCAAATGTCACTTTTGTCCACGTTTATGTCAAAAAGCATACTCAGCCTTTTCAGTCTCTAACTACAGCTTCACAGTCAGACTGCCTCTGATTATAAAAAGGTAGTTCTTAGAAGTAACCACAAAACCACAGAATACGATTGATGTCTGTTGAAACAGAGATGCCCATGAGCTCATCTGAACCAAACGTTGTGCCTCTCTGAATCTTGAGCTTGTGCACTGAAGCCTCATATTTCTCTTCTTGATCTCCCCTTCTACTTATCCATCAACAGTAGCGACCAGCGACTGCTTATACAGTCGTGGAAAAGAAAATACAAACCTACAAATTTAGGTTAAGGTATGCAGACTAAAACGTGGCATCAAAAAAGACGGTGATTTATGATTTATGGTTACTAGCCGAGACTCACTTTATGGTTTAGTTGTTACAGTATGTGCAAGTAACTGAGTGAAACGACAGAGGACTGAGTCTCAGTATATTCAGCATGGAGAGCATGACAACTTACGCTTAGCAGAACTTAGTAGCGGGCGATGGTAAAAATGGGAATATGAATAAAATATCGTACACTAACTAATTTTTAATAACAATGACAGTGTGCTCACAAATCATATTAATTGTGCAATTGAGATATCCTTACGTAAGAGAAAACCAACCTTTTTGCATTATGCTTAATATCCCACTGACTGGCAAGACTTCTGTTCCAAAATATCAGTCATACTGCGTGACTGAGAGTGACATTTGCTTTTATGCACTGTTCAGTGAACAAGAAGTTAATATTAAGCTACTTACATTTTAGACATGATTAGTTACTTTGCTAGTTTTTGCTCTGACCATGAAACCACCCTTCAAGCAACACACAATACAGATATTCCCTTCTTGAATAAATCGGTGTTTTTGTACAAATTGGTTGAGTGAATGATTCACTCATACTTGTTTTGATACTGAATTAATCAGTGTTTTAAATCAGTTGATTAGACGAATTAAGAACTCACAGCTTTTGTTAGGTTGTGGCTAGAAGGGATACAGCTTAAACTGGAAGCTAACAATACATTTAATTTTCTACCTAATTAGATTGTGTTTTATTAATGTCTACACCTACCCTTTACAATAATACAAAAACAGTAATTATTGTTGTACAGTGTGACAAAAATGACGCTGTATTGATGTGAGCATGCCCAGTAGACGAATCTATATAACATCTAGCCTTAACCCTTTTGTTACTGATGAACGAATCTGTGTTTTTAAATGAATCAGTTGACGATGATTCAGTTACTCATTCATAATGACAGTTGTCGCTGTAACGGGGCTGACGAGACGTGAGACGTGCGGATCCATGTGCAAGCTTTATTTAAAGCAGAGAGGTCAGAAACACAGGCAGGGGCCTGGAAGTGCTGTGCTGCAAACCTCCAGTCTCCATGGCCGACCGCAGCGGCTTCTCTCACAGCACTTCAAGGGCCCGGCGGCAGTGACCAGATGGCCCATCTCGCTGGAGCATCCCGAAGACTCTACACTCATTCACCAAGACTGTTAGACACACTCAATACAGCTGGGAACACAGAGCGAGGCTATATGTGACATGTGTGAAGCGTGAGAGGAACGAAAAGAATGACGTCTGATTAAGCCATGTAAGGAATAAATCATGATTTGGTCACCCTAAAAAGACAATTCTGTCATCATTTACTCATCCTCATGTCATTCCAGACAGTTATGACTTACTTTTTTCTGTGAAACACAAGAGAAGATGTTTTGAAAAATATTTGTGCTGCTCTTTTCCATGCAATGGATACATGAATGGGACTATTTAAAAAAAAAAAGTCTAATTAAACTATAATAAGTTTTTCTGAAGCCAATATGTTGCCCTGACAATGTTTTTAATAGTCCTGGTGAAAGTTCACTTTCATGGAGTTATAAATAACTCTTTTTGTGTTCCATAGAAGAAAGACAATCATGGCAATCAAAAAGGGTGAGTAAATGATAACATAATTTTCTCTCTGAAAACAGTGAGTTGAGCTAGACAAATGTAAAAAGAGGACACATTATCAAGAAAAAAAAGGCAGTCTGCCTGAATGTTAAAATTTGAAAATGTTAGTATAAACTGGATGTTTCCATTTTTACAGCCATTTTTACTCGGGCCAATGTTTTTCAAGGCTTTACATTTCCTTTTCCTGTGGTTTTCGCAGACAAGAACAGCCAAACCCAAATGTAGATGCTCAGCTTGGCACACTGAGGACTTGAGTGTGTTGGACAGACAAAGGCACAGAAGACAAATCAGGAACATTTATTTGTATTTATTTCTTCTCAGTGGTTTTGCATTTTGCGGCTCAGACATACAGACCCCGGGGAGGATATTCCTACTAGACAGCTGATTTTTTTTTTTAATTGACAGCTGACTGACGTTGTGGTGTAGGTAGAGAACACTAATGTCATCCCCTTATGTCTAAAGAGCAATGAACACTGATGAGACTTAGGTACAGACATTAGTATTTTCCTGCACAAAGCAACAGGTTACATCCACAAATACCCTTACTCATCTTTTTAAGCTGCAATGGGTAATACTGGCACTAAACAAAAAAACACTACTCGTACCTTTTATTGTATTGACAAACCCTGTATTTTTTTATTGTATTGACAAACATTGACAAACACTGTATAGTCTATAATATGCTGTTACTTTTCTAAGCAATCTACTTGGGGATATGATAAATTGGACTGAATATCTCTACTTATAATGCAGGGTCAATGATGTGACACAAATTTTTTGTCCTATCCATTATTTATAAATAAATAAATAAACTGCAAATCACAAATACAGTAACCTGAACACACTTCTTCTATGATGAGTGTGTTTTAATTTCTGTATTAAAATTATTTTTGAGAATTTTGTGGGGGCATAAAGTGCATTAAAATGTCAAATATGTAAAAAAAAGGCTCATTAAAAATATTAAGTACTTAGGCATAATCTTTTATTATTTGTTTTTATTATCTATCTATCTATCTATCTATATATACACACACATAAAAGTCCAAGGTATAGTTCGAACACTGCTCTTATTCATCATTGACTCTGAAACAATCATATTGAGGCACCTGAATAGTGGAAATGGCCCTGCAAGCAACCATGCAGAACACCTTAACAAATGCATAGCAATTGCCTGGCAAGCACCCAAATTCTCTAGTATTGAAGCCACCACACCGTCTCTGAAGATGAATATTCATTCCACCGCCACCCGACTACGACACGCTGTCACCCATGTAACGCAGTGTAATGACCTCACTGTCAGCGAAACGTATGAAACCAATTTCACACGCTCCCCTCTCCTCTTCCTGTGCGGATGGGTCAAATCTGTGAACATCTGGACCCTCCTCCAGCTTTACAACAACCAGGCCCCTGCATATGGAGATGAAATGACAAAAACTGAGAAACCATAACCGCCTGACGCAGGCAGCAAATATGAGACAAAAACATGGGCAGGAACGCCTCACAACTGGACAAAAATGCCAGGCATGCGCACGTCACATCACACTTTCAGACAATTATGATTCTTTTACGGTAAAGTGTACAGGTCAAAGACTTAATCAGTTATAACAGTCACTCTTTCCGAATGCAGATCAGCCGGACAACTAATGCATGCAAACGTAAATCAAGGACAGACAGGTTCTGCTGTTTGGCACACCTTAGATGCAGCTCTTGCCCCGAGGTAGATTCCCTCACACACACACACACACACAAACACATGGCTCATTCTTTGGCCTGCTCTCACATGCTGTGGGGAGTGTTGGCTGCCTGGCCTCTCTGGTCAGGTCCGTTGCCAAGCCTCAGCCCAGAACTGTGAGGCCTGTGTTTGCCGCACGGAGTCTGAGCGCTCTCCCTCAACTTTGTTTCTAAATACACTGCGGCTTCAAGGAACAGCTCTCTCAGCAGCCGGCAGGCAGCCATGGAAAATGTAGACGCAACTAGAAAGACCAGAAAGAGGGAGGTGTGGAGGTGTTATTTTGTTTTCGGAGGTTTTTAAACCCCCCTCGCGAGGGGTTATTTTCATGCGTTCATTAGCATTTCTGACAGCTTGTGATTTTCTTAAAGGTTTTAACACGTTGTTAAAGCCTGCCGTCCCTTGAGGAATCTATAACTGTCGTTTCTGCTTATTTGGTTTCTTTGTTTGCTGTGGCCACGTTTTGCCGTTAAAGCTGAGTCATTTGTCCAGGTGCTCCATTCATGGGCAAATTCACTTGACTGAGCCAAACCGAAACCAAACGCAGTGCGCCGTCACGTTGGACGACATGTAAAGTAGCCTGCCTGAGAGCCGCGTTCAGCGCAACTGACATAGTATGTCATAGTTAAGCTGTTGAGTGCTATAATTATCTAATGAAATTACATACTGCTGATCTGGCAGAGTGGGTGAGTTAGATTTTGACACCCCACCTCACTTTCAATCGTATAATGACAGCCTTTCACTCTAATGATGTGTGTAATATGTTTATTTACTACGGCCCTTTCACTTTAATGACATAGCAGAGCACTCCAGCAATGCTACGACAATACGCACTCCAGGATTAAATCTGGCGTATAGAATAATGACGTAAAAGTATGATTTTGAATTTGTCAATGGTGTTTGCCAAAAATGCAAAACTCTCCACCATGATGTTAGTTTATAAAGCCATTTAAATAAATAAATACGAAAAGAAAGAACAGCTAACAATTTATAATAAAAATCAAACAATTAAAAGCTAAAATGACAATGAATAAATAAATAAATAAATAAAAGAAAGAAAAGCTTATCATTTATAATAAACAACAAAATAAACACTGAATAATAACTCAATAAATAAAGTTTGAAAACAAAAAGACAATGGCTTCTAATAGCTTAAAATAAATACATACATACATACATACATACATACAACCAAAAAAACAAATACTCATAACTAAGAAAGAAAGAAAGAAAGAAAGGTAATAATTTATAATACATAAACAAACAAGTAAATTCTGATCACAACTTTGACTGAATTAATAAATAAATAAATAACGCTTGTAGTTTATAAATAATTTATAAATAAATAAGCAAATAAATATCAACAACAACTTCAATAAATAAATAAAAGAATGCTATTAGTTTGTAATAAATAAATCAATAAAAGAAAAAAGAAGAGTGCTATTAGTTTGTAATAAATAAACAAATAAATAAATAACAAATGCTGATAACAACTGAGAACAAAGAAAGATTTTATAATAAACAAATACAGATAAGAACCATTCGGTTTGTGTAACATACTTGTTTTAACATGGCCAGACTGTTGAAGGTTTCATAGCAGTTCATGACTTTACAGCTGTATGAACTGTCTGAGCTTTTTGCGTAGGCATAGGTTTAGAATAATATGTTGTAAGAAAAATAAACTCTTATGAAGTAGTCATTTAAATACGAGGCTTGTTTAAGATGGAGTTTACAGATGAGGTCACTCCAGATCCTGATTAAAGAACCTTCAGACTCACAGTAATTGCAGGTGCAGACAGAGCAGTCTGGGATTCTGTGGCCAGTCAAAGAGGGATTCAGTCAGTTAAGAAACTGACGGAGCCATCCTGCAAAATTCGAATGCAACAAATCGACGGTGCGCCGAGATCACAAAACTCCCGGCCTCCTCTTGGCAGCTTATCAAAAATGTTTGACGGTGATGGCAATCAAAATCTAATCAACACAGTTTGGAGGTCATCCAGTAGAACTCCTTAATCACTCACTGCCAAATCAAAATAAAAGCAGCACTAAACCACAACTAATCAAACAGGTATCTGAAGTAAATCAGAAATCGACTATGACATATTTCCACAGACGTTTTCCAATACTGTAGGATTTCTCTGGTGTTTTGTTAACACAGATATTGAATGTTTGGAATAGCCAAACTTGATTTCATGAGAAAACCTAACTATTTAACGAGGTGGTGAATTCATATGAATTCGTATGATGTAATTTGTATGAAAACATTCAGAAAAAACCTGAACCCAGCTAAGAGGAAACGTTCTCAGAATGTTCTGGCAAGACTTTCTCAAAGTTATGAACAAACATTCTTCCAGTAACACTGATAGGACATTCGTTAAAAGTTCTCTGGTCTTTAATATTGTTCTCAAAAACAATATTTATACATCATTCACGGAATATTTGATCCTGAAACATTTTAGCAGAATGTTTGTCTAACATTTTTAAATGTTACTATTTTCGAGAACATTCAAACATAAAATTCCCATAATGTTTGCAAAGTTATAAAATGGAATATTCCCCTAACATTCACATAATCAAGAAAAAACGTTTCAAAAACAAAAAAAACGTTTTGAATGTTCAGAGAACATTTTTATAAATTAAAGGGGTGGTTGATTGCGATTTCAGTTTTTTTTTACTTTAGTTAGTGTGTAATGTTGCTGTTTGAGCATAAACAATACCTGCAAAGTTACGACGCTGAAAGTTCAGTGCAAACATAGATATTTGCTGGACGTTTTGAATGTTCAGAGAACATTTTTATAAATTAAAGGGGTGGTTGATTGCGATTTTTGATGTTTGAGCATAAACAATATCTGCAAAGTTACGACGCTGAAAGTTCAGTGCAAACATAGATATAGTAAAATTCTGGCAGTTTAATGCCTACAAAAACGGCTCGTAAGGGA
>NW_015630025.1:229010-232306 GCF_001515625.1 Sinocyclocheilus rhinocerous
CTGCAAAGTTACGACGCTGAAAGTTCAGTGCAAACATAGAAATAGTCTTTTAAAATTCTGGCAGTTTAATGCCTACAAAAACGGCTCATAAGGGACTACAACGAGATACTTCCCGAGTTGGTGACATCACAAACCTTGAAATTTACATAAACCCCGCCCCCGGGAACATGCGACAAAGGGGGCGGGGCCATGTTGCGCTGTTTTAGAGAAGAAGAAGAGTTGTTGTCATGCCCCCAAAACTAGTGGTGCGCGAAAAATCTATTCATATATAAATCGCAATTCTGTCTTCTAACGATTCTAATGGATTCACAAGTTTCAAAATCAATCTTCTAAAGCAGCGGTTCTTAATCCTGTTCCTTGCGTCCCCCTGCTCTGCACATGCTCTGAATCTCTCTCTCTCATCTGATTCAGATCATCAGCTCATCACAGCTCCATCAATTAACACTTTATGTGTATAGAGTACAGACAGATATTTTTCACATAGCTACGAGAAGCGTTAAATATGGACACGCACGCCATGTTTGCCATGGTAGCGAGCAATAATTGCTGGCAAACACTTCTTACTGTTACAAAAATGCCACAAAAACGCAATCATGTATTCTGCTGTATTACAGCTTTAATCAGGATGAAACAGTATATTAGAAGCTAACAGAAGCAGTAGCATTTACAAATAACAGCGTATCTAAAAGTATGAGACAACAACAAAGAAACATACCATTCTGAAACGTCCTGTAAGAGCCGTGCTTGCACAGGTTCTGTGCGATCCTCTACACTAATATTCTCTGGGTCTCAATCAGGCTCAAATTGATAAGCAATATTGACGACGCCATTGTTTACAATACAACCGGAGCACATGCCACTGACGTTTCTGAACTGCACTATCGGCGGTTTAGCCAATCACAACACACTGGGCCAGCTAACCAATCTGAGCCCACTGTGTATTTCTGAGGGAGGGGCTTCATAAAACCAGGAAATCATCAGAGCGTTCATAAGAGAAGTATGGAAGCCCATTTCCGCCAGGTAAGAAAAAAATGCATGTCTTAAAAAGTTGAAATTATGACATACTAAAGTCATAATTACGAGATAAAAAGTCGAAATTATGATGTACTAAGTCGAAATTATGACTTTAAAAGTCATAATTATGAAATAGAAAGTCAAAATTATGACTTATAAAGTTTAAATTATGAGATAAAAAGTTTAAATTATGACAAGTCATAATTACGAGGTAAAAAGATGAAATTATGACTTAAGTCATAATTACGAGATAAGTCAAAATTATGACTTTACAAGTCGAAATTGACTTAATGAGTTTATAAACCCATTGGTTACAGGATAGTGGTCTAATGATAAACGGGACATTCTAAAGCAAATTAACTTGGCTTAAAACAGTTTGTAGGACAAAGTTATTAATAAAGCATACACCATTTACAGACAAGCAGAATATACCCCAGAATATTGTATATGAAGAGTTGTATATATACTATGTATAGGCATATGTGGCCAGAATATAAACTCATGTACGCAAGCGTTTATTCACAGTTTTCTATGGGAGGAAAGCGCTTAAATTCAGCGCATTGCGTTCATATCCTGGGTTCATCCGAATTTTTATCTCATAATGTCGACTTTTTAAGTCATAATTTCGACTTGTTATCTCATAATTATGACTTTCAAAGTCATAATTTTGACTTAGTAAGTCATAATTTCTACTTTTCATCTTGTAATTATGACTTAAGTATTTCGTAATGACTTAAGTAATAATACTTTAGTAATATTTCGACTTTTTAAGGCATTAATTTGTTTCTTACCTGGCAGAAATGGGCTTCCATAGAGAAGGGACAGAGCGGTGTAGAATAAAGGTAAATTATGTGAAAAATAATGCTTTTTTTTTTTAAACGAGACTGCTTAGACTGCACCCCATAAACACAATCAAGCCTAGAAAAAAACAAACAGTCAACCACCCCTTTAATGTGAACATTATCAAAATGTTTTTTTGCTGGGATGTTTTTGTTTGCTGGGAAGGTCCACCACTAATCTGGGAGGCATAATTGTATGAATACATAGAAACCATACAAATTCCTACAAATTAGCCAGCAATTCATATATTTCTTCATTTATGTGACAAATAACCCGGAAGTAATATCAACCAACATTTTTTTTTAACATTCTCTCAGACTAACAAAATTTAAGACATTTGACATTTTTACACAAAAATTAGCCAACAATTTGCCAAAAACTTAAATAGTTTTGAGTTACGAATGTGTTGGAATATATACCATATAGCAAAACTCAACTGCTTGATTGTTTATATCTTTGCAAAATATTAGCTCTAATAAGCAAAACGTGACTATAAGGCATGAAGATATTAAGAAATTATAAACATTAGCATCATGATTGTAAAGCTTCTCTGAAATGATGTGTAAAACCATAATGAATTGGAAAAAAGGTTCTTAGCGCCACTCACTTTGCATTAATGAAAAATTAATGCAAAGTGACAAGGTCATGTGACAGTAGTTTAGCATATTACGGTTTAAAATGTATCTTTGCATAATGTGTTCGGTTTCACCTGTTTAACCAAAGCAACTTACAAATGAGGAACATTACAAGCAATTTATCATATCAATCAAGCTAAAGCAGAACACAAACTACAGCCGAAGTGAAATGCACAAAATGTATGCAGCATGCAAGCATTGCCTTCTGAGTCTATGCTGCTCTGTGCACAAACGTCTGGTGGCTTATTTGTCTAGGAGTGTTCGGTTCAAACTGCGCACCAACTCCTTGTAACCCTGACTGCAGCGCTGCATGAGACGTGGGTTTGGCGCTGTTTGATCTCTATAGGAGGGATGCAGAGGGCTTCCTCTCTAATCTCTGTCTCTAAATGAAGGTCGGCACTTCTGACAGGAGATCCAAGCGGACATAAACCCTGCAGGAGGTGCGCTGGTTGCACAGCTGAGGGAGGTGCACTTCTCTGTCTAGTGTCTCGGCGTACAGGTGTACCCACATCCAACTCACCACAAGCAAACATGCATGTTTCTACACTCATATAGTAGAAATACAGTTTTATTAAAGAGATGATCTAAAATCAGCTCATCAGTACCGTGAAATAAACTCAGTGTTGTATTACTAAAATATTATTTCATTTTATTATTTTATCATGTGTTGTATTATTTTGATTATATATTATATTTTTTATATTATATTTTATTATATATATATATATATGTATATATGCATATATGTATTATTTTAAAATCATGTATATGTATAAATATTATAATTAAAAATATATTATTTTATTA
>NW_015630025.1:232800-240553 GCF_001515625.1 Sinocyclocheilus rhinocerous
TGTGTGTGTGTATATATGTATGTATATACACACACACACACACACCCACGTGTATATATATATATATATATAGCTTTTGCATAATGCTGCATCCACAACACTAGGTGTCAGTATAAAAGGCCATTCACACCGAGGATGATAACTATAACAATAACTACCGACTATACCAATGGATGATAATGTTCAGTTTATTATAAGCACGTGATGTCATCTGCATTTTTCTAGATTTGTAGCCATTTCAGTCTCAAAACAACACTACTTGGCTAACCCATTCTAACAGCTCATTTAAAAACCGCTTGCATGAGACAGCAGTCAGATTAGTGCCACAAAAATATTTGCCTGCAGAATACAGATTAGCCGATTAGAATCAAGTATTCCAGTCAGCCACTGCCGCAAAAAAAAAATCCATCAAAATTGCCATTAGGACCCTAAGCGATCCCACTAGCTCAAATAACTTTTAATGGGTACTCTATTGCCTGATTAGAATTCCTATGTCTGTTTTAGTTAGCCTACGAACTAGCATAGCATACAATTAGCCTGATAGCTTAGCTTACTCACCATGAATTTGCACTTATCCTACATGTTTTTGCTATAATTCAGTTAAAAAACAATGTAATGGTGTTCAGTTATTAATGAACAGTTTATCAAGTGAAAAAGGTAACATTATATATCCAATTAGTTTTATTATGCACTATATAGTAAGCAGTTATATTTTAGATTAATATCATTTGTATGTAGATAAACGGATAGTTAATAGACACCCAATTCGAGGGAGGACCTGATTTGTGATGACATTAAATACATATTTATACAGAGGCCGTACTTTATATCATTTTTCTGAGCATCTGTGCAGTTTCTAACCCCAAGAACGCCAGCAAACGGCAGAAATAGCCAAAACAATGACTTCACAATTGCGACAAACAGACACGCTCACACACAGAAAGCATTGTGCTATACTTAAGAAGAATTTGTGTTTGTCCTGGTGTCTTTATTTATTTTGGTGTAGGTGCTGCTGCGGGTGGGTGGATCGTCTGGGTCTCTTTTTTGCTTGGTGTATTTAAAGAGACTCAACATTCCAAGTGTTTCTTTTCTCTCTCTCTCTCTTAAAGGAACTGTGATGTGTTGCAGCAGTACTGAACGTTAGGTGTGGGTTCTGGCACAGCTTTGAGCTGACTGTAGCATCACACAGCACAACTCAGACGGGGTAGGTATGACGGAAATATGGCAATTAATTATGTGTGTACGTGCGTGTGTGTTTGTGTGTGTGTGTGTGAGAGAGAGAAAGTAGTACTTCCTGTCTACATTTCTGGCCCACTTAGACAGTGAGGGAATCTGGGCGGATTGCTGGCCACATGACATTTCTGTGCTCTCGCAGAGTGATGTGTTCAGTCCTTCCCTCCCTCCCTCTGCAGCTCTTCAAAGCTTCGACATGTCATCTCCCACCACAAAAACAGAGGTGGGAAGACTCACTGGCGCTACCGCTGCCTCAGGGTGTCTGGCGCTAAAGCCGCCTGCAAATACAGCAGGCAGCGGAGGAGGGGAAGAAATGTACCGTATGTATTAAACAAGCCTCGTAAAGTCAACGGCATCAAACTCTGTGTGAATTTCTGCGCGATTGTGAGCGATAGCTAGCTATCAGGTAGTTTTCAGTACACTTGGTGTCCTGGTTGTTTTTATTAGTCAGAACTATTAGATATGGTAGATAATCTATTATCCAACCATTACCACATCATGAAAAGTATAGCTCGTTTTAAACACAAACATCTGTATAAGACTATAATTTAGACTCTTTCTACGTAATATTGGGAAGACGGTCATTCTACACTACTTTTTATGTTATTGAAAGAAGTCTGTTCTGCTCAACAAGGCTGCATTTATTGGATTAAAAATACAGTAAAAATAGCTATATTCCGAAATATTATTACAATTCAAAAAACTCTTTTCTGTTTTAAAATATTTTAATATTTAATTTATTCCTGTGAGTCAAAGCTGAATTTTCAGCATCGTTACTCCAGTCTTCAGTGTCACATGACCCTTCAGGAATCATTCGAATATGCTGATCTGCTAAGGAAACATCTGTTATTATTATGAGTGTTAAAACAGTTTTTGCGGGATAATATTTTGTGGAAACCTAGATACACTACCAAATGTTTGTGCTGTTGAAAATGAATGCTGTTGAACTTTCTAATTACAGAAAGAAAAAAAAATGGTTTCCACAAAAATTTTAAGCAGCAAAACTGTTTTCGACATTGATAATAATAAGAAATGTTTCTTGAGCAGCAAATCAGCATATTAGAATGATTTCTGAAGGATATATATTTTTAAATATTACAAATATTGTTGTGTGCATTCATCAAGCGCAACTACTAACACTGTTAAATTATATTATAATTTAATATAATAATATAAAATACTGTATCAATTATAATAAAAATGTTTTTTTTTTAATTTATAATATATCATAATTTTGTATATTTTAATTTGATGTTTATTTAATGTTTAATACTAATTACATAAGCACACTAATCAAGGTTTTAAATATTATCCAATAGATCATAAAATGTAGTAGTAGGCTTTATAAATACTTTCTAAAGGTTACTTCCATTCACTGACCATTTGTTGAAAAAAAAGAAAAAAACAGTTTCAGGACGTATCTATTTATAGAAACTGCAACTTCATTGTGAAACTGACATATTTAAGTAAAAAGACAGCATATAAATCCAATATTAATCTGTGACATACATCCAGGCTTATTATAATAGGATAAATAGTCCATAGCAACATCCACCTAGCAGCAAGACAAACACTGCAGTCATATTATGTTGACACTAGTTATTATTAATATAGAAGTGAGTATAGCTAACTGCTGTCAAGACACAATTTACACACTTTAGCATTACCTAGTAAAGCTATAGCTACTCTAACTGCTAAAGATGTGAGAAATATGGTGAAAAGGTGTTTAATTGTATTAAACGTGCACTTGTAGTGTAAAACGGTTCTTGCATATACTATTAATGAAATAAAAGGCCACTTAAGTGTACTTAACACTTAAATACACTTTAAAAAGTGCACTTTGTAGTCATTTCAAATTAAACGTACATTTTAAATCCTTATGTTTAAATAATCTTTTATTTTTGATGTGCTGACTAACATACTAAAACATATGTAAACTACTTAAGTGGATCGAAAGAGCTCTCAAGTTCAACTAATTGCATTTAATATAAAATACATTTGCATTCAATTGCAAATATGCAAACACGTGTCCAAAAACATTACATTCAGTTAAGTATATTATTTCAAAGTATATTATTTCCAAAATCAATCCTCTTTTTAAAAGTGTCATACACAAAATGAAAGAAGAAGATCCTAAATTATAAATCAGTGACATGCACGCAGGCTCATTTGAACTGCTGTTGTGCGGTAGTAACTGTAGGAACGCATTAAAGCACACTAGATCTGATAATTACAGAGGAGGACAAATAGACATGAGGGATACGTCAAATCCTAATCTATTCTGACATGACTGACACAATGCCACATTATGAATTGACTGCCATTTTCCTCGCTGACATTTGTCCAGTTGTCCGACGCTCCCAGTCTACCCATTATGCTCTTGGCTTTTGCACCTCTGTGGTTCACCAGAGGAGCTAGATATTGGCTGGAAGACAAAGTAAGCAAATCTGACCATGCAAAGCAGAGCACTGAACAGGGTGTTCTGAACAGTGTTGCCACAAGATTGGACTAAACAAACCAAAAAAAACAAAACATTTTACTGCATTCATTATGTATGCCGTTGTAATTTCAAACTGTTGAAAGGAAAAATGTTAGGACATAACCATGATAACAAGCTTGCAGGTTTGGTTTTGGCGTGCAGCCGTGTGATCAGCTGTCTAACAGGCGAACTAAATGCACTACTAAGAGCTTTCCTGACAAATGTAAGTCAGTGACTGCTTAAAATGGTAAATAACTGCTTGTGATGACCGTTATGTTGTTGGCAAGAGAGCTCGCTGTTAATTACGAGTGTGTATATCAGTGAATGTGGGTTATTGTTTATAAGGGACCCACATCAACACACAAGGTCTGTGAGAAAATGTCATTGTGTCCATGACCGATGTTTGTTTGGCAACCGTTCACTGCATAAAATGCTGGTTGGCACCTAATAAAGTGGTGGGCATATAAATACTAATATAAAAATAACTATTGCCAATAAACCATTGGCAAATTTAATCTCATTTTAAGCTGGATATCATTTTATTGTTTCATTTATACATTACATTTATTGATTTAAAATAAAAATGTATAAATAAAATTATTTCTTATTTTTAGATTTGTTTTTTTATATTATGTTACATTATATTTTTTTTCTTTCAGTGTTTAGGTTTAACTAAGCAAAAGCTAATTCTTTCCAAGAAGCTGTGAAACCTGTGTATATAGTTCCTGCAATACACATATCCCCTTTTTAGGGTGTTCCTATACACAGAATACAATATAGTTTATATTATACTGTATACTAAATATATAGGCCTACTACATAATACCATTTATTATCAAAAGAAAGTGCTTGCTTGTCTTGGATCTGGTTCGTGCAAGTCAAATGTTTTTCAGGCACAATGTATTTTTGTGCTTTGCAACATCAATAAGTTGTAGTCTCATGTGACGACAAAAATTCAAATTAAAAAAATGACAGCTGTCTCATAGGATCTGGAGGTTTTGTGGCTTGCATTGGTGAAAGTGTGAGAGAAGAGATAAAAAAAAAATAGAAATAAAAAAACAAAGTTACTGCCTCAAAGTCTCCTTCTGCTCTCATAGGCCACATAATGTGCCATGGGCCTCAAAATCACAGAAAAATGACTCAAGGAACATGAGAATCAGGCCTTTGGGATCAAATATGCAATAGAACACTCTCTCTCGCTGACAATTTATAGCTCTGTGCGAGTCTGCATGTTACGCCCGCTATTGTGACTTACTAAGACTTTATTTCAGGAGTCTGTCTTGCGCCATGCTAGCAACCCAGAATGTTATATAACATGGCGCTGAGAGGATTTTGGCACTATTATCTGACATAACATCATGTCGTTTTTATCCATGGGGGTGAAACACTAAAAGCAGTTTTTGATGTGAAATTACATCAATGTGAGTAACAGCGTGAACTGGGTCTTTAAAAACAAAAAAAGATCCAATGAGTCTTAAGAGTAAGCTGTTTTTTACATACAAGTGTGGATGTACTACTTTTACACTCATCACATTTTAGCCTCTTGCCAAGTATTAGTGTTTGTGTCAAAGGCCTGCGAAAGGACAAAAATATGCTGATGCTATGGAGCCAGTAAAATCACAAACAACCACAAATAAGCCATAACTGTACAGCCACTGTAGTCATTTTCTTATGAAAGCTGTGTTCAATATTTCCACACATACTTTAACAGTTACAGGCATCATGGAGATAGTCCAAACATGAAAGTCTAATATATCAAAATGTTGGGACGGTGCCACTGTTGTCACAGAAGTAGTTTGACTGGGAATTACATAAGTATTTATACTTTAGCCGAAGGTAATTACATGCAATGCGTGTTTATTTTAAAATGCAAAATCCATTTTAAGTGTTTCCTTAATATTTATGCAAGATAATGATTGGTCATTACTTTGCAACTGTAGATAGAAAGAAATGTTAAAAGGCCTGCGAACAAAAATATGCTGATGCTATGGAGCCAGTAAAATCACAAACAACCACAAATAAGCCATAACTGTACAGTCAAAACTGTACTGCCACTGTAGTCATTTTCTTATGAAAGCTGTGTTCAATATTTCCACACATACTTTAACAGTTACATGCATCATGGAGATAGTCCAAACATGAAAGTCTAATATATCAAAATGTTGGGACGGTGCCACTGTTGTCACAGAAGTAGTTTGACTGGGAATTACATAAGTATTTATACTTTAGCCGAAGGTAATTACATGCAATGCGTGTTTATTTTAAAATGCAAAATCCATTTTAAGTGTTTCCTTAATATTTATGCAAGATAATGATTGGTCATTACTTTGCAACTGTAGATAGAAAGAAATGTTAAATGTGTTAAAGTCAAGTTATTGTTGGTAAACAGAGCATGGCTTGTCTAGGAAAAAAGAAGCAAACAGGAACCTGTCAGGACACATTTAATGTTTCACAATGAAACAATACTGCCCTCTAAAGGCAGAATGACAATCTGTCACCTCTGAGCAGCTCAATTTTTAAAGGGTAACAAATGTATAGGCATGTTTGAGAGGCAAGTATGATGTTTTCAGAGTTTTCATTTATGTTTTTATAATTATTTTATGATGCATGCAAGGGAGATTTTCATAAAACTACGGATTTCAGCATGGAGGGGTTAATTTGCATGTGGTGACCTGAAATGCACTGCCATTTGAAAGTCTACTGTAGTTATATTTTGTTTAGTTCAAATTTCATCCCGTTTTCCCGTTTATAGATCAAGTGGTGACCCAATATTTTTCAAACAAAAGTATGATAATGGAATGCAACGGAATGCTGAATTATTAGTATTGACAACGGCTCTTTAGGAAACCTTACAATAAACAACAGTAAAAGTGTGATTTACTAGCCAAAAACATGGGATGTACACTGCATATATAAGCATATATATTTTGAAAATAGGGATCTCTAGTTCATGAGTTAAAACACTTAATAAGTTTGCTCCGAGCAGGCGGAACCATGTAATCTGGTGCAAACAGAAAATAAAAAAGGCCTAGTAATGAACCCTGTGGGACTCTGGAACAGCGATGCTGTTAAATGTGGAAACCCAACCTTTCTATATGACTTAATGTAATCCATGTATGACATGACCCAAGACATCAATAGTTTGTGTTCGACACTGTTAAATACGGCTGCTATTACTGAAGCACAAGTCAAGACAATAACAAATTGCATGACTAAAACAAAGTATCATCTCTGAAGAGATACTGGCCTCACCCTGGTAAGATCACACCTGAGATAAAAGGTATTGGTTGAAGCTACTCAGACTGTTCAGCCTGGTTATGTGATGACTCCATGGGAGGAGACCTCAGGAATCTTGGAAGGTCAAGGACCAAGTAAACTTGTCAGACAGGAATTGTCCCCAAGCAAAGGTTTACAATCCTGGCTTCGTACACAACAGCTGCATCTGAGTGGTGTCTGATTTCCATGAAAGGCACAAAAAATCTTGTGAACATGGCCAAATCAAACAAATAAAAGCAAACCTACCACCACAGAACACACAACCAAGCTGAAGTATTCGGCATTTTAAGAGCAAAACAAAAAACAAAAAGTAATTTACCAACCTGAGGGCCTATCTGCAGGGTTCCTGTCTTTATTCTGCATAGTCTCTCTCTAAGTAAAGTAGTAAAGAACTTTATTAAAAATTAATTATGTTCACTTAAAGCACAAACCATTCTAAATGGTTTAATAGAATTTGTCTAAATCTGTCCTTAACACTAAATACACACACACAAAAAATATTACTCATTGTAGTTTTTTAGCTCACATCTAACCCTAACACTGTAAAAAAAAATCTGTGACATTTACGGTAAAATACCGGCAGCTGTGGTTACCAGAACTTCACCGTAATAAATATGGTAGCAACATTTTAGCTTTTACAGACTTAACTTAAATTCACAATAAAATACCGTATTTCATTAACTGATGTAATGTTAATAAACCAACATATTGAAGTGTTAATATCTGTTTTGAACCATTGTAATGCACTGACAACCACCAAAAACT
>NW_015630025.1:245216-253899 GCF_001515625.1 Sinocyclocheilus rhinocerous
TAAGAAAAAAACTAAGAAGAAACATGTTATTTCAACAAAAAAAAACATCAAATATGAAGCCTCATGCAGGGAATTCTAGGAGTGTCAACTTACGTTTTTTTACTGTAAATTATACAATGACTTTTTCTTTTTCACTTCCAAAAACCGTATTTTAAATGTAATTACATTTATTCACCGAATATAGTATGGAAACTTACTGTTAACCAGTTAACTGGTTTTTACTGTAGCATTTTTACAGTCTTTTACTGTTAAAATCACAATAATTTTTTACAGTGTAATCTTAAAATAAAATAAAATACATGTGTTTTTGTTGAGTATCATATTTCTTACATCAGGCTTTCAGGAGGAAGGAAAAAATCTAAACTGAGCAAAAATCTGTTGCTGATATTTATATGGCCAAAACGTAAGAAATTCTGACAGCTTGTAATGTAAATCAATTAAATTTGTATAATTGTATAGCAGACTAATTACAGAAAACAGCTTTAAATATCAGTTGTCACTCTATATCTCCTAATAATAAGCCTAAGTAGGATGATATTTAAATTCTTAGTTTTATGATCAGAGTTTCTATTGTGGGGGCAAAACATATAATTCAATTAAATACAGTGATGACTGAGTAATGAACAAATAAATGTCCATCAAAAACCTGATGTTTAATATTTGATGATTTTTTAAATACATTATGTATGGATAATCAAGTCAACTTCTGTTGCTTCTATCCAGTAAATAATCATCTTGAAATATTACTAACAATATAAAAGTTATTCTTACGTTTATAAAAACCAATAAAGAAAAAAAATCTTTTTTACGATGATACTAAAACATCTTTTACTTGCTAAAAAAGTATAAATTATCAATCAGACAACAGAAGGCATGTAGTAGATTGTGTACAACAGGTTTGATCATGTTCATAAATTAGAAATTTGTGTATCAAATATGATACAGTAGGCTGTGGTAAAGACATTTCATGTGATTTTTTCCCTGTGGGGTTGTTTAACTGACTGTAGCTAATTATTTCCCTGAAAACATAATAAACGGTTAATGAACAAACGTCATATTTCAAAGAAATCTGATATACGTTTGCAGAGTGTGACACTCAAATTGAGTTAACAGAAGATATTCCGATCAAACTGCAATACATTTCTTTACAGCTTGTGATAACCTTCATTCTGACATTGAACATGAACCATTTTAAAGGCTGACAAAACCTGTTCCAGCACACGCTGTTCCGCTCCTCTAAATGCAAACCAGGACCTGCAATGGCAAAAAAAATCTCTTTACTTCAACTTTACCAGATTTCAAATATCAGTTTCATCTGTCTGGTTTGAAAAAGGCTTCAGAAATTACAGGACAAGTTGAACTGATGATAAAAAAAAGCAAGACATGTCTCATTAAAAGCAACAATATCAGCAATCAGATGATGCACAAAGGAAGTTGAAAGAGCTTCAGGAAATGTCATGAGGTCAAAGTGGATGCAATCAAGACATACAGATTCCCAGTCACGATTTCCAACCAAGATCACGACACTCTTTAAGAGAGCAGGAAGAGCTGAGCTCCATATGTGTGTGTGCCGTACAAGCATTACTTTAAGACTAAACATACTTTCATTTGCTTTAACAGGGCTTCACAAATGTACAGATAAATAGTATTTGAATTGCATATAAAATTACATGTTTTGACATAAATTAATATACTTAATGTGATGCATAATTGTCATATTAACGAAAGAGGTAAGATTTCTGCATTGCCCCCCCCCAAATTAAATATATGATAAATATATGTTTTAAACAATGTAAATCCTTACCTATTCCATTCATGTATCCTTTATGTTTATTAATTTGTTTTTTGTTAAAACACTGCAGTCTTAATAGATGGAAATTTTATATGCAATTCAAATACATCAGATACATACAATTTTAAATTCAGGCCTGAAATTTTTCTCATAATGCCGATCAGCTAGTATCAATTCCATCATAAATCTATGCCTAATATGGGCAAACAGTTGAGTATAACATGGTAATATGGTGTCAGCATTGTCGGACCCCATTGAATGAAGCAGTTTTCATATGCAAATGAAGAGCCTCTGAATCTTTTTGATTCAGCACTCAACATTAGACCTCTGTGGGCTTGGAAGCGCATGAGTGGCGCTCAGGTGAAATTATCGAAAATTGGTTTCTTGCTTTGTTAAGCACCTGTGGTGAGATCAAAGAGTGCAAATCCTGTGTGTCATCTAGGTTTCGATGAGAGGTGTTTGTGTGAAGCTTGATACGTTAGTCATTTGGAATAATTAAAAAAAAAACGTTCAAATTTAATTGTCGGACGAACGCAAACAATGCATTGAGCTTTTGAAGTAGGCTACTTCTGAATAAGTGAATTTTAATTGCTTCAAAGAAGCACAATTAATGCTTTCCCGGAGGATTCTCAGACGTTGACGTAATCAAACACTCATTTTTAATTTTAATACTAGTTTACACTCTTGCACTCGCAGAAACAACGGTACAAAACTGTCAATGGAGCAGTACTTTCAAATGGTACTAATATGCACCATGTAAGTTGTAAGTTGTAAGCAAGTGTACGTTTTTTTTTTTTTTTACCTTGGAACGTCAGTTTAAAAATCATCCTGATGGTTCGCTTACTTCTAATACGTAGAATGGCTTCTGTTTCTTTCCAAACATCTAGCTATCTGTTGAGCGGGTACGAAATTCCGCGAAAATGGCGGATTGCTTTACGGCAGCAATAAATGCAGGTGTAGAGCTATCCACTGCATTATGACAGTGTTTTTTTTATGTTTACGACAGGAAATTCCACTCACTTAACTATAGGGGGCTCCAAAGTCGCATAAATACACAAAACTACATAAGATGTTGTAATGTGCTAGTATGCGTTATTTAGGGATTAATACGTAACAAGGATGTAACTTTTAGCCATGGGTTGCCTCAAGATTTTCCAATGTTTTTTTTTTTTGCTAAACATAACCTGACCATACTTGGACATTTTGTTGTACAAAGTAAACTGCACACATTCACACCCCAAACATTTTTATTACAAACATAGCCTACATTTTTAAAAATAAACAACTTCTTCAAAAATTGCGTTTTCATTATGGGTGTTATACATGTTGTAGAGCACAAAGTATTGTCAATTTATATTTACCACAAATATTGTTTTACTTTTACTATATTTTGGGAAGAAAAAACAAACATAAAACAGGGAAATCTTGAAGGAACCAATGGGCCTCTTCCAGGTTTTGACGCCAACCATTTCATAATACCACAGTCATTTTATTTATTAGTACAGTTCTTTTTTCAGTCAGTTCTCTTATACTGTTTAAAGCAAGAACAAAACAATCTTGTGCCTCTATCATCAGGTCACACCAGTTATGCCTTTCTCAACCTTCTTCTCGAGAAGAAACCCTCACATTTCAAGCCTCAGCACAAATCTATCAACCAAAAAGGTCTTGCTAGCTATCAAAAATCAAGTTTCATCGCCAACAATGTTTAGAAGATCTATTATATTTTGAAAATCTTTTACCTAATTTGGTGATCCTGGTCAAAAATGACTGTCCGTTTGAAAACTGCTTGTACATCTCTCATTATGCTATATTATTACCAAATCTTGGATTACATCTTTCCAGCAACTTGTTTTCTTTTGATTAGCACATATTTTGTAGGCTATTTCTTTTGGGAACTAATTGATTGTAGCCTTCAATGATCTGAGCTTGTGCACCTCAGCTTAGCCTATGCACCAGTTTTTGAGTGAAAAAAAACCTTGATTGTGGATAATTTTGCCAATGTTCACTCAAAAGCTGAGGTGCATAACCAACTTGGACTATGACCAGTTCCAAAAGAAATATAAAAAAAATGTGCCAATTGAAAGAAAACAGATTGAATCCAATATCTGGTAGCAATAAAGCATATTGCGAACATTTTTGAAGGCCAGTCATTTTGGGAAATTGGTTTACCCTGTGTGAGCAAAGCCAGTAAGTTTTATTCCAGTGAGACGACATTAACCAACATTTCCCGAACACAACATGAGGGTTAAACAAAACAGAGCCAAATGATGATGCATATGGACTGACAACTTCAAGCCATCTAAATCATTTTTCGGCAAAATATATCATTTAAACCTATTTTTACATCATAGATCACAGACTACTAAGTGGTATAATAAGACATGTTACAGTAAGCAGCAGTTTCTCCAATGGCAAAAATATGACTTTACTGATTTTGTAAATCCAGGCTTATTTGAAAGCAATGGCTTTTGCTTTCGGGTGTAATTTAGTATATGAATAGCACTTACTGAACAATGAAGTACTTAGTACGTTAGTCACTACTACTTGCGTAACAGGAGGGATTGTTTGCCAAGCCCAGTGAAAGTATAAGACACCTTAGTCAATCTGTTTGGCTCTGAAAACAAAGATTGAAATGTCAGAAATGTAATTAGAAATGGGTAATATCCTCTATACTAGATATTTATGTTTTACAACAAGCAAAGAAAAGGAGGTCAAATATTTGCTAATGTCATTTCAAACATACGGCTGTATTTCTAAGTTTGATTTACTGCTTTTGTCATAAGTACATCGAATCCATAATTTGTTTATATTTTTAAATTATATCCATGATTATAATCTACCAGTTTACAGGGCCTAATAATGGATTAAAAAACAAATAAAAAAATGAAACATTGTTTCATGAATTATTTTGCATCTTCATTGATGTGTGATGGGTCGATTAATCAAAACCTGGGAATGGAAATGGAGTCATTGATCACTTAAGTCAAGTGGACGACATTTTGCAATAAATGCATTATATGAATTGATTTATGGCAGAGAGATGGTGTGACGAGGGTGCTTTTGGGATCTGAGAGCTGGGGAGGGGGTTGGCAGCCGTATGGCTATAAATGCAGACGCCACTATGTGAAGAACAGAAAAGACCTGCGATTTCAGAAGACCCTCCTGCTGGCTGGACAGACTGTACTGACGGAGAAAATCTCTTAGCTGAGGAAGATTTTTCTTTTGTATTTTAAGCTCGTAGTATTTTTTTTTTAAACTTAATATAAGTTTTATTTGCACATTTTGGTTCCTTATGGAGATTTGGAAACTCTCAGTGTTAATGCTCACCATACTTGCTTTTGCCTGTAGTGTTCAAGGATTGTCTTTTACTCTAAACAGAGACCCCTGGATTTCAGATAACTGGGAGGTGAGAAATATTTTATTTTATTTTTTATAAATCAATAAAAAAAATTAAGTAATCAAAAAGGTTATGTTTACTAAATTAATGTTTTTATCCATTACAAATGTTTTTCCATCATAAAACCAAAACATGCAATGCTGTGCATTCATCAAAAATGCTTTGGTTGTTTGAACAGGATGAACCAGTGGAGGAGACACTAGCCAGCCAAGTGGCCAGTCTACTAAAGAGATCGAAATCTCATCAGTTCTATGGACTAATGGGAAAACGCTCTGGTAAGACTTGGTTTTGCTGACTCCAGGGTACAAAACACCTACAAGAATTATGTTCTGTTTACCTTGCTGTATTGTAGTTATTAATACTTGATTATTACCACAAAATACAGTGGAGTCTAATTTAAAACCAAATTAAACCTAAAAAAAGTTTTACGATTTTACAATTAAGCAGGAGCATTGACAAAATATTTACAATTCTAGTGCACTATTTCAGTTGTTCTTGCATAATTCTCTTTCTTTAATCAAATTATATTAACAACAATTGTTAGTGATATTAATATATACTCACTGTATATTCATTTTTCCCCTTACTTGTTCTAGAAGTCGTCCAGCCTGTGAAAATGGAACAAAGAAGTAATTTCACTCGAGTATCTAAATTAAATATTTCTTTAGATTAATATATATATATATGTAAGGGGTTGAACGACTTCTGATTTTTTTAAAGTCGACTTTTATGAGATGAAAGTCGAGTCGAAGTCGACTAGTCGCTGATGACGTCATTAATGAATAAATAAGTCTGGAGCTGAGACTCAAACACCATGTGCAGCTATGGCATATGACACAGCGCTGCCCACATGGCTATTGCTCCTATAACAGCTCATTTTTATCAGTTCTTTTGTCTTTGGGTCGTTATATTTCTCACAGGGTTCTGCTCGTTCTAAATCAGATACAGATAAAGTAGCACAGTAAAGTTTACATTCATATGAATGCATTAGTGACTCGACTGCATGTGTGAATTAATTCTACCTGGCAGCGTCTCTCTACTAGTGGTGAAGCTGTGGGATTTAGTTATTAAGAATGTGAGAACGGCGATTAACTTACCTGTACAATAGGCTGTTTAAAACGTGCAGTCTCCTGTTCAATTTCGAGCATCCAGTAATATAATCACACGTCTTGTGGAGCAATGCAAGTTTGTATCTCCTAGTTCGGACTTTATAACTTGATTCAACTCAACAATTGCGAGTTTGTCAATTATGAGGAAAAAAAAGCCAGAAGTGTGAGATTATAAACTAAAAAGAAAGGATGACGCGTGGATTTTTCTTACCAAAATTGTGAGATATGATCTCGGAATTGCAAGAAAATGTCAGAATTTTGAAATATAAACTCAAAATTAAATTTTTTATTCTTTTATTCCGTGGCTTGAATAGACTGCTGCGTTAAAACGGTCATTTCTGGCACCACATAGGCTCCACCCACAAAAAAACGTCATCACTGTTCGCAAACACTGAAATTGGTCTATAGGACCAGCGACTACTCGACGTCAAGCTTAAAGAGTCATGGCAGAGCATTGAAGTCGACTAGTCAATTAGTCGGTGCAACCCCTAATATATATATATATATCATGTTCGATATTTTTTTGCATATCTACATCCAGGGTTTCTGCAGGTTTTATAAAGGTAAATTTTAGATTTAAGTTTTTTTTTTTGTTTTTTTATTAAAACAATAAATTCAAGGGAACTGAGAAATATATCAACATGTTCTCTGAATGTAAACGTCTAGGGAGTACACATCAAGCTGTATTAGCAACACTTTGTTGGAAAATATAACTTCCATTGTATTTTGTTGTTTTCAAGCACAAATGTCTAACCATCAATGTTCACACAAAGTATGTCTAACCAACCCTCAATATTCAAACAAAGTGATGCAAAAAATTTTTTTACAAAATATTTCCTGTTTTAAGCATAAACTCATGTAATTTCTCAGACAAGACATATTTTCATTTTGCATCTCAAGTAAATTTATCTTGATTTAAGGACGTTTAGGTATTTGTATTAGACACAACACAAACATATATTATAGATATTAATGTTTGCAGTGTATTCAACATTTAATGCCATTTCTGCTCCTATTTAAAAGCTTTCTAAAGCCTGCAATTGTGGGAGGGCGAATTAAAAAAAACCTGTATCCTAACAGATTGATTTTTTTGCCACTGTCTTGGTTTAAAAACATGCATTAAAGACTAGCTCTGTTTCCTCGAAGGACATAAGGGAGACATGTTTGTGGGACTGATGGGCAAGAGATCTTCAGGAGGTATGGCTTTACACTGTTCTTACACCAGCAGTTAAATGTTTTTATACAGTCTTATATGTGTTAGTAATTAATTTATCCAAAGAAAAAAAAGGCCTCCAACACTAGCTTTTCTCTATTCTTTTCCTATTCTATCTACTTTTCTTTGTATTTATTATAAAAAAGACCCTCTAACACTATTGCTCCCTATTCAATCAAGTAGTATCTACTTGTTTTGTTTATTATATAGATTAAAAAACACCTTGCTTTGTGTACTGCGTTAGGCTAACTGAGACTTGTCATAGCACTTGCATATTATTGCTCTTTTGCTGATTTTGATTGCTTCTATTGTCCTCATTTCCAAGTCGCTTTAGATAAAAGCATCTGCTAAATGACTAAATGTAAATGTAAAATAAAAACTGCTATACTGCAACAAGGTGAAAAACGGATTTTCATATTAATCTGCAGGTGATTTCAGAAAAACAATCCCAGAGACCAGCACAGCAATGGACAAATCTGGAGATTTGAACAAACAAGCAGGTACAACACTGAAAGAAGAACTGTATTTATGCAAAAATGCTGAAAAAAACAGCAGTTTATGAATGTGAAATCATGTTGTTGTTCACACAGCAGATGTGCGAGAGGAATGGGACAGACTGCAGTACTACTGATGACAGTATCCAGCGCTCTATTACAGACTTCACTAGCCTCCGTGAATCAATACACAATTATTCTCCACTCTTAACTGGCACCAACATAATTATCAATTATCATGAGAACATCATTTGGGAGCATTAAGCAAGTAAATGTCTTGCTTCAGGTATCAAATGTGATGTAATAAAAGCATGTATCAAACATGAGTTTTTCCCCCCAGTTCTGATTTAAATGAAAACATTTTCACAAATCTTTCAACACTAAGAAATCAGGGAACAAACGTAAATCTAAAAAAAAGATTTTTTGTAAGGCCTCATTTTTCTATGGAAGCCCGTTTCCGCCACTGAATAAAAAATAAAAGAGGTAATTGCGACTTTTTATCTCACAATTCTGACTTTTTTTCTCAGAATTGCGTGATATAAACTCGCAATTGCGAGTTAAAAAGTCATAATTGAGAGATATAAACTCGCAATTCTGAGAAATAAAGTCAGAATTGCGTGATATAAACTCGCAATTGCGAGTTATAAAGTCAGAATTGTGAGATATAAACTCGCAATT
>NW_015630025.1:254125-261590 GCF_001515625.1 Sinocyclocheilus rhinocerous
AAGTAAATTTATCTTGATTTAAGGACGTTTAGGTATTTGTATTAGACACAACACAAACATATATTATAGATATTAATGTTTGCAGTGTATTCAACATTTAATGCCATTTCTGCTCCTATTTAAAAGCTTTCTAAAGCCTGCAATTGTGGGAGGGCGAATTAAAAAAAACCTGTATCCTAACAGATTGATTTTTTTGCCACTGTCTTGGTTTAAAAACATGCATTAAAGACTAGCTCTGTTTCCTCGAAGGACATAAGGGAGACATGTTTGTGGGACTGATGGGCAAGAGATCTTCAGGAGGTATGGCTTTACACTGTTCTTACACCAGCAGTTAAATGTTTTTATACAGTCTTATATGTGTTAGTAATTAATTTATCCAAAGAAAAAAAAGGCCTCCAACACTAGCTTTTCTCTATTCTTTTCCTATTCTATCTACTTTTCTTTGTATTTATTATAAAAAAGACCCTCTAACACTATTGCTCCCTATTCAATCAAGTAGTATCTACTTGTTTTGTTTATTATATAGATTAAAAAACACCTTGCTTTGTGTACTGCGTTAGGCTAACTGAGACTTGTCATAGCACTTGCATATTATTGCTCTTTTGCTGATTTTGATTGCTTCTATTGTCCTCATTTCCAAGTCGCTTTAGATAAAAGCATCTGCTAAATGACTAAATGTAAATGTAAAATAAAAACTGCTATACTGCAACAAGGTGAAAAACGGATTTTCATATTAATCTGCAGGTGATTTCAGAAAAACAATCCCAGAGACCAGCACAGCAATGGACAAATCTGGAGATTTGAACAAACAAGCAGGTACAACACTGAAAGAAGAACTGTATTTATGCAAAAATGCTGAAAAAAACAGCAGTTTATGAATGTGAAATCATGTTGTTGTTCACACAGCAGATGTGCGAGAGGAATGGGACAGACTGCAGTACTACTGATGACAGTATCCAGCGCTCTATTACAGACTTCACTAGCCTCCGTGAATCAATACACAATTATTCTCCACTCTTAACTGGCACCAACATAATTATCAATTATCATGAGAACATCATTTGGGAGCATTAAGCAAGTAAATGTCTTGCTTCAGGTATCAAATGTGATGTAATAAAAGCATGTATCAAACATGAGTTTTTCCCCCCAGTTCTGATTTAAATGAAAACATTTTCACAAATCTTTCAACACTAAGAAATCAGGGAACAAACGTAAATCTAAAAAAAAGATTTTTTGTAAGGCCTCATTTTTCTATGGAAGCCCGTTTCCGCCACTGAATAAAAAATAAATGAGGTAATTGCGACTTTTTATCTCACAATTCTGACTTTTTTTCTCAGAATTGCGTGATATAAACTCGCAATTGCGAGTTAAAAAGTCATAATTGAGAGATATAAACTCGCAATTCTGAGAAATAAAGTCAGAATTGCGTGATATAAACTCGCAATTGCGAGAACATATCAGTCTTTTTCCCCCCCTCAAAATTGGTTTATATCACACAATTCTGACTTTATAACTCGCAATTGCGAGTTTATATCTCACAATTCTGTGAAAAAAAGTCAGAATTGTGAGATAAAAAGTCGCAATTACCTTTTTTTTTTTTTTATTCAGTGGCGGAAACGGGCTTCCATATTTTTCATTATATTCTACTGATGAGAAACAATTTTTTGCTTTAAAAAACTTACAAAATATATGCTGGGGCATAGATAATACTTTGGCAGGAGAAAATATGAATGAAACATGATTTCAAAAAATAAATAGCACTGTATAAACAAAAGTGAGAGATTCCAGAGATGCAAAGGGCACATAAAAAGAGACAAAAACTAGACACTAACAGCTGAAGCCATTGCAACAGACACCGTTGATGGAGTCATAAAAAAGATATAACGGCAGTACGAAATGTAACGTATAAGTCCATTAGGTTCCTTTGGGAGGGGTCCATTTCAGAGAGCTGGGGTCTATGGTCTTGTTGTTGTTGCCCCTTTTGGTCTCTTTGGCCTTCCACTCATCAATCAGGTCCTGTGCCATTCAGAAACAGAAGAGAACCAGAGAAAAACAAAAAACAAAATGAGACGTGTTTTCCTCCAGCACGTAAGTTACATTTTTATGTAATATTATCCTTTCAAAATCATGCACGTTTTCAAAAAAATTTTAATACTTAAAAGCTAGGGAAATGCCATTGAACTTAAATCATTATTCCACAGAGCAGGCACATACATGCAAACAACAGTCTAAATATTCCTTTTGAAAAATTATTGGTTGAACCAAAAAGTCTATTAAAACTATTTGTGGAGCGCTTTCAGAGTATGCATTTATTTGTCATTTTAACTGTTCGGAAACAGAGCGTAAATGTAAATTTCTATCTCTTAAATCTATTTCAATGCAATTATATTTCTGCAAGAACAACAATGCAATTACTACTAAATTAACTTTTTTTTTTTTTTTTTAACAATAAAAGTGACTCCTGCTGGGATTATGTTGCATCTTTCATCTTTTAAGGGGCCATGAAATAAAATTGCGTTTTGGCAGAGAAATAACTAAAAGATTAATAAATTATCATCAACATAGTTCAGTCCATGGAAATAGCAACCCAATAATAAAATACATTTACATTTAGTAATTTAGCAGACGCTTTTATTCAAAGCGACTTACAAATGAGGACAATAGAAGCAATCAAAATCAACAAAAGAGTGCTATATATATATATATATATATATACGCAAGTGCTATAACAAGTCTCAGTTAGCTTAACGCAATACAAGTAGCAAGGTTTTTTAATTATATAATAAATAAAAAGAAAAACAGATAGAATAGAAAAAGAATAGAGCAAGCTAGTTAGAGGCCTTTTTGTTTTTGTTAATTGTATAATAAATAAAAAGAAAATGAATTATATAGAATAGAAAAAGAATAGAGAAGCTAGTGTTTTAGTTTTTTTAATATTAGAAGGAATTTTTTTTTTTTTCTTTTTTTTTTTTTTTTAAATCAAAGGCCGCAGACTTTTGTGCCGTTAAAAAAATAAGTATTTTCTGATACCTGTCGCTTCAAGACCAGATGCTTCCCTTTCCAGTACTTGAGCATCTGAAGTGACTGCAGAGTACTGACAATATCCACAGGATTCACTGCCGTCTCTTGACTGATCTCTGAACAGGACAAAACAAGAAACAAGGCTAAACCCACAGTGATTTTACAGGGATGTCACAGTGAACGTGCCTACAAATGCTCCCTTGCATGGCAGGGGCAACATATCTTACCCTTGATGGAGATCTCTTTGCCCTTGAAGTTGTACATGTACCGCAGCAGCACTTCCTTCCAGTAGCTGCGATAACTGATGAGGCCCAAATCTGAGAGAGGGCGCTCTGGAGAACCTACCCTCTCCTCAACCTTTGACAGGAGGTAACCTAGAACCATGTCAAACAAAGACAGTGAATCATGCGTTGAAGAATAGCAGCATCAGAGATAATGACATTACAACCACACCTGTTCTGAAATAACTAATATTAATGGGAACGGTTACAGTTTTAACATGTAAATGGTTATGATGTCTAAGTACTCATGCCATATATAGAGGCCTATGATTTCTGCGTTCTTGAAAACACAGGTGGTATTGCAGAATGCAGTTATAAAAATGGAACTTACAATATAACGTAGAATATCGCAGAATTTTAAATGATAATAGAAACCCACTTGTGCAGCACTTTGTTTGCCAAAACAATAAAATTGTTACATTTTCATTTGATCACATTTTAAAATGTTAAAAAGGACGTTATGACTGTAACAATTTTATAATACAAAAAATAATTAAATTGTTAAAGTTGTATTATTTTGACTGATTAAACATGCTTTTTGGTTATTAAAATATAATTAAACCAATAAAACGGAATTCAGAAACATCAAATTAAAAAACAAAATAAAATTCTGGAAAAAAATGTATTTGCTAAACTTTTAATAAATTGTTACAATGTATCAGTTTAATGATTTTGATGAATTAAACATGCTTTTAGATTACCATCTAGATCTTCATATCACTAATCTGCAAACTCGTATAGACATACACAGGTACTCACTGAAATCAATCAGCATCTTGCCGTAGCCCTGCCTCATGTACTGTGGCATAGTCAGGATACAGGACACATTGTAATTCAGGAACGAGTTCTTCTCCTGCACAAAACGGAGAAGCAGTTTAGCCAGTGCACATATTACGTGACAACTCTTCTGTCTCGACTCGAAAGACACTATAGACCAGTGATCCTCAAATCTGGCTCGTGAGATCCAGTTTCCTGCAGAGTTTAGCTCCAACCCTAATCAAACAAACCTACCTGTGATTTTCTAATGATCCTGAAGACATTGATTAGCATACTCAGGTGTGTTTGATTAGGTTTAGAGTTAAACTCTGCAGGAAAGTGGATCTCGCGAGCCAGATTCGAGGATCACTGTTATAGACTAACATTACTCAATATTGTTCATAAAAGTAGCATTATATTTGCATGTTTTGCCATTTCATGAGGTTTTCAGTACTCAATAGGGTGAAGTGCTTTTCAGACTGGTTAGTAGCCCCACAAAACACTTAAGCCTGGTTCAGATTTTTTTATTCACATAATTAGACCCTTAGAAAGGCACTCCATGCAGCCGATTCCTCGTTCACATATTCAGAAAAGATCAAAACAGCGGTCTTAAATTCAATCAGTCACTACTTCCCCTAGCTTAAAGCAGCATCCTACTGAAGCTAAACTAAACTCAAAGCTGTTACAGCTACCAACAGTTTTTGCACAAACCAGAGATGGGCACTCGAGTTAGTGACACGGACTCAAATCGCATTTTTATAGACTTCAGACTCGACCTCAAATGCCTCCATACTTGAATCGACTCGAGGAAAAGTACTCGTGAATATTTTAAAAGCAACTCGAGTCTTTTATCCTTAAATACTTATATAACTGATATTCAAAAGGCGGACCGCATCCACACCCCGGCATCCATCCGGACCGCGAGCCGTAACAGCAGCACCAATTTAAGTGAGCAACGCGTCTGTAACAAATGTTCGTAGTTCGGGAAGGAGGAGGCGGGAACCGGCGCGAACATTCAAAGAAAACTTTAATAATAAAATAAACACAAAATAGCGCGACAGCCCCTCGCGGACGACTGTCGCGCACAAACAGAACCAAAACACAAAATAAAATCCAGGCCTGGTCCTCTCTCGTCCAACACTGTCGTCACTCCTCCTTTTATGCTTCCGGAGCTCCTCCGTGGGACTCGAGACCGGTGAGTGGCGCAGGTGTCGTGCATTAGCATTTACTCCACCGGCCTCGCTCCGTTCCCACGGCTCTCGGCCCCGCCCCACTCGTCACAGCATCCAAACAGCGGAGCGGATCACATAACAAGCGCTAAGGGTCGTTTATGGCAAATATCTTTCAGCGCTATATCCTTTAGTATTTTTATCTAAAGCTAAATGTACTTTATTCAAGCCCTTCAGCTACGTGCGCTTTCTCTCTCTCTCCGGACGCGTTTAAGAGCTGCGATGACGCGGTTATTTTAACAACAGAACAGAAACACGGTGAGCAGCAAAATCATAGGTTACTTTCACTAAAACACAGCAGAAAAAAAACAATGCTGCAAATATAGTTATTTTTCTTACTATCTATTTATCTATCTATAACCTATGACTCTGACTGTTCAAACCAGATGTGACAAGATGTTTCTGATCTAGCATTATTAATCTGTAGGCTAAGAACATTTAAAAAGAATCATGTAATTATAATTGGTAAAAATTCTTGTTAGATGGCTAGGACAGAACTTAAACTTTGAAACTGCTAGTTATCTTTCTTTTCTGCTCAAGATGAGAATGTTTTTTGATTACTGTAGCTACATTGTTTTTAGTAGATAATGCTTTTAAGTAAAATATTAAAACAGTATAGATTTCAGGAGGAAAACCCTGAACAGAAACATTATTTTTTTTCAGTCACATGGCCTCGCATGTATCTAAATGTAAAAATACAATACATGTAAAAATGTATTATTTTTTTTCCAGACCTCTGCTTGGAAGAAAATATAGAGGCCTCGCCTCTAGGAACTTTAATTGAATACCCCTGACGTATATCATAAAGAAATACTTTATTTGTATGGTTTTGTAATATCTGTGTCATATATTTCCTTATGTGTCATGGTAGATCGGACTCTTATTATAGAATTTGATTACAGAAAAACTGTTTTGAACATGGTAATGGATTAATACATAGCCTATAAATAACAAGCTGGATGTACATTAACCTTATATCTTTTTTTTTACAAAGCAGATCATAGATCATATATTTTGTCTAGCCTATAAAACAGCTTCGTAAATAGGAAGATTTCAATACATGAGGATTCTGAATGGGATTTTTTTTAGCGAGCCATTACATGACTTGAGACTCGACTCGGACTCGTGACCAAAGACTCGAGACTTGACTCAGACTCCAGAGATAAAGACTTCAGACTTGACTCGGACTCCAAGTTAAAGACTTGTGAACATCTCTGGTACACACCCTCCGACTCTCCAACAACTACATAAAAGAAGCTTTCGAAAATCAGTCAAAAATTGGTTTGTGGGACACTGGCATTAAATGCAAATGTGTTGACAGTAGGGATGTCAATTTTTGATCATTTCCATGATCGATTGTTGTTTAAATGAACAATCGATTAATCGTTAACCCTAATACTGCAAAATGCGTCTATTGCAGTGGCATATTCACCGGCATGACAGGATGTGCAAATGCCACTCAAAACACCAGCTTCCTCACCCAAATTAAAAGGGGTTTTAGTCTAAATGAAGGCTAGTAGCAGGATTGTAAAATGATTAGATATGATTATGATCATTTGATTAAATGAAGAGAGCGAGCTGTAGTTACGTTTGGGATCATTTTACTTTGTTGGCTGTTTCATTTCCCATCACGGAGACTGCTGAATGCGCCTCTTTAAATGGTTTCATGGTGCTCGTTGTTGTATTTTAAAACACAATCGCAATGTTTGCAATTGACATTATTGGCATTTAAAATAAAATGATCCCAAACGAAACTGCGGCGCGTGGTCAGAGAACCGCTTCCACCAGCGGTGCTGATGCAAAACACACGGTTGCTCACATGAAACATTTTAATGTGAGTATTAATGACACAAGTGAGGTACAAAGCTTTGTTTATAAGAGAAATAATGGGTTAGCAGGCAAATGCTACATCGTGCTAAAAATGCTACAATGCTCTCTCTGTTTATGGGTGTGTAGTGTACTGTAGCCTATGTGTGCATTTGCGCATCAGTGTTAATTTTGACAGCAAATTTTGATTTAGTTTTAGTCAGTCTTTTGACTAAAATGCCATTTAGTTTTAGTCATATTTTAGTCATCTGAATTGTTTTATTGTTTTTTAGTCTTAGTCGACTAAATCTACAGTAAATTTAGTCGGCTAAAATCTAATGGGTTTAGTTAGTGCATTTATTAAGCATTTCT
>NW_015630025.1:261988-262564 GCF_001515625.1 Sinocyclocheilus rhinocerous
ATCTTTAGGGCTACTAAAGTTTTTCAGTCAAGAGCAGTGCGTGATTTTCTGTGTTTCTTTTGTTGCTTGATTAACATCAATGATTCGGACAATAGCAACTAAATTAGGCTGCTATCCCTTTAAAACCAAATGCACAGCTGCAATGGATGCAATGAACTGAGACACGTTCTCCCTACTGTTTACGTTCACTTAAGACGTAATCAACTGTGTTTACGTGAATACACGTCAAAACGGACAATTCGACATAATTTTGTGTGTAATTCTCCGTTCATGCGACGCAAAAGAGTACTCGTGCTCTGTGAGACGCGCTATGCTTCACTGTCTTCGCTCAGAAAACCGGACCGAATTGAGTTCTCTCTTGCATCGTCAGATTTACCCATATGTCTGCTCTTCTCTTACTTCCACATATTGACATTTTTGAACATTTTATGCGACGTGCAGCAAGTGTATGTTAGCTTATGTCCCGCCGGTTCATATGTACGCATCTAACCTCCGAACCACGCAGCAGATTCGTTCTGAATAAATCTCTTCCCAAATCGTCCCTTCCTAACATTTTCGTCTCGTTTTTATTCGTTG
>NW_015630025.1:262727-263174 GCF_001515625.1 Sinocyclocheilus rhinocerous
CGTCGTCAGATTTATCCATATGTCTGCTCTTCTCTTACTCCCACATATTGACATTTTTGAACATTTTATGCGACGTGCAGCAAGTGTATGTTAGCTTATGTCCCGTCGGTTCATATGTACGCATCTAACCTCCGAACCACGCAGCAGATTCGTTCTGAATAAATCTCTTCCCAAATCGTCCCTCCCTAACATCTCATTTTTATTAGTTGACGAAAATATCAATAGATTTACGTCATCTAAGAGTTTTCGTTCGTTATCGTCTCGTTGTCATCAGTGAAAAAAATGTTGTTGACGAAAATTATTCGTCAACGAAATTAACATTGGTGCGCATGCGGGGGAGGGGTGCGATTTTCGAATAATACCAGGCGATCTTTGAATATTTTTGCCTGAAATTCCCATCCCTAGTGTGTGTGTATATATATATATATATATATATATATATATATT
>NW_015630025.1:263229-263327 GCF_001515625.1 Sinocyclocheilus rhinocerous
ATAATGAATCAGCATACTAGAATGATTTCTTAAGGATCATGTTACACTTTATACTGGAGTAATGGCTGATGGAAATTCAGCTTTGCATCACAGAAATG
>NW_015630025.1:263385-273002 GCF_001515625.1 Sinocyclocheilus rhinocerous
TCAAAGCGCAAAGTCCGATATGAAACAATTATCTGGGGAAATTATAATTAAACATGACTTGGTTACTACATTTCAATACAAAAGAACTTTGTATTGTTTCTGTTGTAATGTACTTTTAAAGTTTGTATCACATTAAAAGCATAATTTGTATGTTACTGAATTATTTTCGCCAAAGAGCCAGTCCCGTCACCATCACTCACATCCGCTTGCACGTGTTTTGCACATGAGCTGCACACAGCCCAAAATTAAATTGCTTAATCAACCATCAATAACTTTAATCGATTGCATCTCTTATTGACAATTAATCGATCGTCGATGAATCTTTGACATCCCTAGTTGACAGTTTGGTGCTTATGTTTTTGTGATCATGTAATTCACAACATGTAGCCTCAAGCACCTAATTACCTTTGAGAAATATCCCACGAGGTGACAGCCTGTGTTATCAGCTTCAGTCATGACATAAAACAGGAAAGGCTCCACATCATAGTACAGTGTTTTATGGTCCAGAAACAGCTTGGCCAGCAAACAGAGGTTCTGGCAATAGATCTGTTGGGGCGGAGATGAATACATTTCATATGTTTATCAAACAAACTCATCAACAGCTTATAATTGGATATAAGAGGGAAAACAGTTCATACCACAAAGCAAAACACACCTCCAAAACTCTTTGTATTCATACAGCCACAAAAAATGAGTACATTAACATCCAATGCCCACCTTGTTCTTTTTCCCATCAACCTCAAACACAGAGATGGCACCTTTTCTGTAGACTTCATCACCAGGAGGGTGTTTCCACACACATTTAGCCTGCATAGATCATGACAACGTCACATTTAACTTCATCTCCATATAGATTTAGCCAGTACTAAATGTTTAGACATGCACTCATAACAGAGATTATTAAGGGAAGTTTGATTTCATACCATGTGTCTGCGCAGGATGGTCTGACTCTTCATATACTTGAGGCAGAACTCACAGATGTACAGACGCCCCAGACGGGCGTATTCCTCAGGGTAGGGAGAATGGTACCAAGTGTCGAGCTCATAACGGCCAAACAGGATGGTCTTGATCATGTTACTGCCCTCTGTGATCTGACCCTGCAGACGCAGTTTCTCCTGCAAACAACAAAACCTTAGACATCAAATTTCTACATAAAGCTAAAATAACACATAAAAACTTGGACTGGGCAGTAAAACCAAAATCTCAGTTAATTCAATTAATTTAATCACAGTAACAGTAAACCATCATATGGTTATTTTTACGAAAAAAGAAAAAAAAAACACACACACACTAATTTACATAACCACACTATAGGCCTAATGTCTGTAAATTAAATACTTAAATTATGACATCTCAAATGACTATTGTCTTTATTTACAATTTAATGGGATGAAGCTAAAGGGTGCAGTGATGCTCTGCTGTGTCAGAAGTGAGGCATGTCTGTTCATACCAGATCCTCCGCTGCACGGGCCTGAGCTTTCCTGAAGAGCTCTAAATCATAATCACTGGTGATGTTCTCCAGCAGTGGTTCACGAGTGGTTCCATGTGTCTGTCTGTGCTCCTGATACATCAAAAAAGAACAGACATAGATGGATCACATAAATAAACATCATTAATAACACCCGAGCATTATATTAAATATAATGACACTGTATACCTTCATTAAAAGACAGATAACCATTTTTTTTTTTTAAGTAATATATAGATATTTTAATATATCACAGAGAGGACACTATTACCATGTACTTTTCTTTTTGGTCTTTTGTCAGTCCAGAATCCCTCCTCTTCCTCATCTCCACGACCTTCTCTTTATATCGAACTTGTCTTTGAGTTGGTGCCTGTGAAAGAGCAATGTAAATGAATATTATACACCCCACTTTTACTAAAAGGTACATAGTTTCTTCCAGATAAATCTCTTCATGGATAGCTCACGAGTCATAACCTCACTGTGGTTACCACAGAATTTATGCCTTACAAACAATTAGTGCTGGGCGGTATGACCAAAAATTTATATCATGGTATTTTTCAAAATTTTATCGGTTTCACGGTACATGACGGTATTTTTTTCATGCATGACCGGGTGTTAACCATATTTTCTACTGATTGAGAGAGGAAATACTGCAGCATATTGACTATTGCCCCATTTTACTGTCATGATGAGTGAATATTGTCAAAAAATACCACTAAATAGTAACACGACCCCTTTTAATACATGTTAACCAGGAGTCACTCTCATTTATAATCGCGGCATCGTCTGATAAAATCAACATGCATCTACACTAAAGAGCGGCTATGCGGTTGTTTTGGCTATATTACTTTTTTGTCTCATGCAGCACACTGCCTGCGTCTGAGTAACAAACTAAAAAAACAACAAACAAAAAAGTGCATGTGATATTAACAGACGAACTACGCTCATATTTATAATTCCAAACAATCAGTAAGCGACAGGTGCTAGAAAAACGCTGTTTTGTACTCATTTATTGACAAGTCGGCTGCGGTGCTTCTCTGCCGCTCACTGCACAGAACAGACGCCGAGAGAGGTGACACTTCTCCCGGAAAATGTCAGACCTCATGTTCGCGGGACAGCACTGGCGAAATCTTACAACTTAACCATAGCTAAGGTTTATCCCAAAAAGTCGCTAGGTTTGTCAGTATGAATATTCAATTGAAAAAAGCCGCTAAAAGGGTCTGAAAGTTGCTAAATCTAGTGCTAAAGTCGCACTCGTGTGTGTGAGACACGGGAGCTGATGGCAGGGGGCGGTGGATATTTGTGGCGGTCAATGTGGATATTGTGGATGAGTTCTTCTGTGTCATCACGTTCTATTAGTTCTACAGCTTCAGTTTCGGAACTTTCACGCTTAGTAACACATACAGCTGTTCCCTCACCACAGTGCAACAGTGAAAAGGGACCCCTTTCAAACAGTGTCGCGTTCCGAACGTTGTTTAAGCGACATATTGCGGTATTTTAAAAATTCATATCATAACAAAAATAAACACCGGTATTCGGTATGAACCGGTATACCGCCCAGCACTACAAACAACTCATTTTAAAAATAGAAGGAACCACGCTGCTGATGTTAGGCCTTCACATAAGTGTGTCTTTTTGGGACAATAGCATGCATGCACTTAAGAAACATTAACACACTTGTGTCATGTTTGTTTAGTGTTGAGCGAACATCTGTTTGGCAAGCACCTGATGTCGAGTAGCGTGTCTGTTCTCCTCGTTCTGCCCCTGACTGCGCTCTTCCTCTTGTTTCTCACGCTCAATGGCTTTCACCTGATAGGGATGACAAGCATGCAAAGATAAACAACAGAGAAAGTGCTAAACAATACAGAAAAGGACAAACCACACATGCCTATGCTAATTAATAATTGCAATTTAGCGGCCGACCAAAATTATGTTTTTAACTGTCAAAGCTCATACCATGCAAGAAACATTCAAAACAAAAATAATAGAAAATAAAGCAGACAAGCAAAGTATACTTTGAGCTTAAAGCACCTTGCACTCATCTACTGAGAGGTTATGGTAGAGAGGGCATCCTGATATGGAGAAATGTCGCTCGTGTTTCCCCGTTAAATGTCCTGTACAAAAGAAATAAAGAAAAGTATACAGATTTTAGCTTTAAGCCCGACTATAAACGATCCATTCAAACTTGAAACATTTTATAAAACTGAGCATTGTTTTTTCCAGTTAAGCCCTTGTAAACCATTAGCACTGAATTTTATTATTAAGCAGATGCAAAAGGAAATTAATCTGAAGAGCAATTACCTAGAGAATTGCACCCAGGTGTGGGGCACTTCATATTGAAGTTGTAGCTCTCGTGAAAGCGGCGGCGTTTTGGACGACGAGAGGGATCACTGCCAGAGTCTTTCTGGTCTTTAGTCACACTCTCATCGTGGGATGCATTGGGGCTGGATATGTCGATGTCAGATTCAGATGAGGGGGCGTTTCCTGTGGGTGTCCTGGGGGGAGACTCGTCTCTCTCAGCTGCTTGTTTCACATCCGGTGGAGCGTCTAGGTGAAGAATAGAAATAACACCTTATAAACATGCGTAAAGGTGTGTGTCAAACAGAAAAGCCTGGCAGTAGGGATTTTAATACAAACAGTAACTTTCATGAATAACAGAGCACAAATACATCACAGTAATATGTTATGTTAAAGAATATATGTGACCTTGAAGAATAACGTCTCTCAAGTCAGTTAACACTTAGTTTCTGCTTTTTTCCTCCTTTATTTTCATATTTAATGATTTACGTTTACTTGCTGCTCTTGAAATATGGTTCATTTGATTTGTTGAATTACTAGAAATAAAATTAGAATTTATTTTCTGATTAATTAAAGAATCAAAAATAATTGTTAAGCTGCAGTAACACTAGTGAAATTTTGCAGGCATAAATGTCATATAGTAAACAATGTGCTTTTTTTAAGGTGTGTTACTTTAACACATACTTTATCCAAAGTGTATAAAAGTGAACCGTTTCTGAAGTGTTTTGGACAACTGGCACTTTGAAGAGAATCATCAGGCGTAAAATCTATCTACTGACCAACTGTATGAGGTGCCAATATATCAGCTGTGTGTTTCTACCTTGAGAGCTCTGGCTCAGGCGCAGTGATGCTCGGGTCAGACGGGTGTTATTGCGCTGACTGGCTTCACTGTGGGAGCTGTCGGTCTTCTCGTGATCTCCAGAGTCATCAGAATCAGCAGTCCCGTCTGAACTACTGCCTGCTGTTCTCTGCAAACAGGGTGTAAACAGTTCTATCACTATGCACGTCTAAACAAGTCAGATTAAATATAATAAAGATGCCAACAACATAAATATGGTCAAAAACATACATCTAGCGTAAAAAGCAAACAGAAACATTTCGCTATTATACAATCTGGGTTGTGTTTGTATACATCCTCACCTAAAGCCAAACCGCTAACGTTAAGTTTAGTAGCTTATCAGCTTGAAACAAATTATTTCAGAGCCACTTCGGCGGTTTCCGATTCTCATGTGATAAAATGTTAGTTGCTAATACTGCTGATAAATAATTTTAATATTTTCAAAGAAACGAAACTATATTTGTCCAAACATGTAACGTACATAAACACTGAGCTAGCAGTTAGCCCGCGCTGAGGCGACTGGGCTAACGTTACTGACCTAACGTTAATTCTCGCATTTTCTCTCACCTTTCTCCGCGGCATGTTCTCTTCGATGAATCCAACCGCTGTACTTTTCACAAATTTGTCAAACGGTTATGTTTGTTTTCTGCTATCTGATATAATGCAGCAGCTGTGCGTTCATAATTTTCTGTGTTTCTGTTCTCGCCGATTGTTGACTCTCTCGCGACTCGCGCCACACCGAACCAAAGCGGAAGTGACGCGAGGGCAGTCGTTTTAGAAATAATTTTGGACTTGTTCTAATAGTAGTAATACTCGTACAAATACAAACGATGACTTTCTGGTTTATAACATCCTTGTTTTGGGATTTTATATACACAAATCTAAGTATTTCAGAGTGAATCCTTGTTTTTTTTCAAATGCAAAGATATATTGTTGTTGCCAAGTTGTGTGTACAAAAACCTTTTGAACAGATGTTATGCGAAAATGTGTTTTAAACATTTCGAACGTAATATTGTATGTGATTAATTTATTATACTAGCTCGATATTATTTGCACAAGTTAAAATGACTGATATTTGTTTTCAAATAATGTATTTTTTAAAGAGTATTTCTCGTGTTTACATCCATGTCCTTTGTGTTCTTATGAAATAAGTCCTTTATTTAAATGTTTAAAGATTATAACAAAGACGTAACTTTGTGCATTTGAATTTGGTTCCACATTGCAAAATATCAACATAACGTAGGCTACACAAATTCTACAGATGGCGCTGCAGACATATTTGCAATGAGGCCATTATTAATGACATGCATGAAGCTGGTTTCAGTAACAGCAGCTCTATGGGAAACACCAGAATCCTTCAAGATTACATATCCTCAAAAAAAAAAAACTTGTTTGTGATAAGAATAAACCTATATGCAAAGACTTTATGGTGATTTCAGATTTTCAGTTTCACCTGTAAGATTTGATCTGTAAGACAAAAATCTGTGTACACATTATCAAACTGAAATGTGTTTTTTTTAAGCTCAAGTAAACATTTTGTTGAGGTTTGCATCTGTTTCTCTGGCAGATTCTCACCCCTCCTCCTCAGGCAGGAGGTGTGAAAGGGAATATCATGGTCCGGGTGAGGGTAGAAACTACAGTGATTTTCCTGAATGTTCCACCACCGCCTTTAAATGGAAAGAGCAGGGGGTGAAGTATGTTCCTCTCCAGCAGCTGATACCATCCATCCTAAAAATAGAGCCAACCACTCAGACAGCCACAGCTCTCTCCAGTCAGTTCTGTCTTCTCTAAAAGTAAAGAAAACCACATAATCTATTAACCGTTTAAACATTTACACAGGAAACTACAAGAACAACTCTACGAGAAGTCAAAATGCCAAAGATTGTGAGACCAGAGAATTGGTAGGTGTGAACATGAGGGCTTGTTTGAAATGGTAGAAGCCGCATGCTGATGTCTTTGAATGATATGTCATTTTTGCAATGCACTCAGCACTTAGACTTATTTATTTTAATAACTTTAGATCAGACAGTGATGCAGAAGTTTGTAACCTAATGAGATGTATTTTGTCTGAACTGGTTCTTTCATTTCTTTAGTCATCCAGCCAAAACACTGTGGTACGACCGGAAAAACTATGTGACTATCAACTTTGTGGTTCAAAACCCAAAAGATGTTCAAGTAGATGTCCAGGACACAAAAATTATTTTAAGGTAATACAATTATTTCCAATATTTATTATATCAAATATATTTGATTGTTTTAGTGTTTCTCAGTTTTTCCTCAGTAATATATAGGAAGTTAGTTTCAAAAGAATCTTATACCAGTGAGATTAAATTTGCTCACGTGTCAGGAGAGATCTTGTCCTCAGATTTGCTCAATATGAATTCAAGAAAGAAAAAAAAAAGAACAAATTTGGAATATCTGAGACAAAACTTGAATGAAACATAATAAGATAATCAGATATAAAAACAAACTCTCGGATTGGGGGCTTTACTTAGCTAAATACATTAGCTAATAACATCAGCTAAAAAATGTATTTAGAAACAAGTAAGCAAATGTGTAAAATATATAATATTTCCCTATTTTTCAGTTGTAAAGACGTAGATGACAACAATATCTACAATGAGATTGAATTTTATGACCGAGTATATAAAGCTGTAAGTATTTTACCGTTCAGTTTGTGATTTGAACCCTCAAGTTTGTAGTATTTCGATGGCATATAACGTGCACTTTTAAACCTATTATTGTGTTTTATTGGAGGTAACCAACAGAAGAAATATTAAAGGCGTATTTTGTTGTGATGATACATCATGATTCGTGAAATGTGTAAATGATGCTAAATGTCTTGACATTTCATCAATGTCACAAAGTTTTCCATGGCTGTCTTAAACAACTTTGTGAACAATGGTCTTTTAGGATTCAAGGGAGAAAGTCTTTGACCGAACAATTAATCTCTTGATAAGGAAAGTGAAGGAAAATGTGGCATGGCCTCGACTCCAGAAAGATCTTGCAAAGGTATCTATCTATCTATCTATCTATCTATCTATCTGTCTATCTATCTATCTGTCTATCTATCTATCTATCTATCCATCCATCCATCCATCCATCCATCCGTCCATCCATTGCTCTATCGCTCTATCTATCGTTCTATCTATTGTGCTCTTGTCATTTTTTTCTTGTCTTTTCAGCCCACATGGCTGTTAGTAGACTTTGATAATTGGAGGGACTGGGAACATGAAGAGGAAGAGGGCATGGCAGAATATGAAGAGTATATGGATGTAAGTCACTTCATCTGTCTCTATCGCTCTATCTATCGTTCTATCTATTGTGCTCTGGTCATTTTTTTCTTGTCTTTTCAGCCCACATGGCTGTTAGTAGACTTTGATAATTGGAGGGACTGGGAACATGAAGAGGAAGAGGGCATGGCAGAATATGAAGAGTATATGGATGTAAGTCACTTCATCTGTTTGAAGAGTGTGATGCGACACCTGTTATCATTTCCTGCAGGATGTTGTGGCATGTTGAGATAATAAACTATTTTTTATGTGAAATGTAATAACTCTTTTTGAAATGCAGATGCTTAATGAAATGAAGGACAAAGGAGAGCCTCCTGCCATGGATGACCTGGACGATCTTGTAAGTTCCTGAAACAGTATCACATGGTTATGCAGTCTTTAGTTATTTCGTTTCAGTTTTGAGGTCATGACTTGACAACTTTTCTTCTTTACAGAGTGACTGAGTGAGCACCATTGCCCAAGATGAGCCATTACAGTTTTCTAAAATGTTATATGTGCAGTAAAAGCCAATTCACATTGCCCTGATAAATTTGCAATATACCACCACTGACATTGTGAGCTAGACTTATATGTATGACATGGATGTAATATGTAACTGTCTTTTATAACCTTTATTTTTTCTTTATTTGATTTTCTTTATTTTTTTAATCTTTTTTTTTAATTAATTTTGATTTAATTTATTTCCTTGCAAAACAAATCGTCCTTGCTTTGTCAGAAACAAAATTAGATGTGTGTTTTCTATTTGTGATTTTAAAAATGCAACTAAAGAAATTGTTTATGTTTTTCATGTGCTGTATATGTATGTGTTTTCCACATTAAAGAGTTCGAAATCTGTGATACAATGGTATTTTTCATGTGTTTGTTTATTTAAGGTTCATACATTGCTTATCCAAAGAAGTAACTGAACCCGTAAGACACACTTAAAAATAGTTTTAAAAACAAAATTATAAAATGTTATATTTATCAAATTATTATTATCATTATCTTGTAAAATATGTAAAAAGGAATAGTTCACCCCCAAAATTAATTTTGTTTAAGAAAATTGCTCACCCTCAGGCTATCCAAGAGATATATGAGTTGGTTTCTTGCATAAGAACAAATTTTGAGAGATTTAGCTTTACATTTGCACACCAATAGATCCTCTGCAGTGAATGGCTGCCGTCAGAATGAGAGTCCAAACAGCTGATAAAAACATCACAATAATCCACAAATAATCCGCACCACTCCAGTCCTTCAATTAAGGTCTTGTGAAATGAAAAGCTGCATGTTTATAATAAACAAATCCATCATGAAGGCATTTTACGGTAATTTTAAGCCATCGCATCTGGCCAAAATACCCATCCATAATCCATAAAAACCTCTATAGTGAAAAACTCTCGTTTTCTCACATCAAAATCCACCAACATATTTGTTTAGAACTGTTTTGGACTGTTTTCACATGTAACGGTGCTTGATCTGTGCATATTTCGCTCCTGATTCAGATGAGACAACTTTTTTTTTTTTAAACGGAGGACTCGTATTTTAGCCGGAAGTGATGGTTTAAAGTTAAAATGTCTTATGATAAATGTATTTATTATAAACACACAACGTTTCGCCTCACAAGATGCCGTTGGACTGCAGTCGTGTGGATTACTTCAGGAATATTGCGATGTTTTTATCAGCTGTTTAGACTCTCATTCTGACGGCACCCATTCCCTGCAGAGGATCTATTGGTGAGCCC
>NW_015630025.1:273050-286891 GCF_001515625.1 Sinocyclocheilus rhinocerous
AAACATCATAAATCATCATAGTTTTACATTTAATGCAATAACATAAGACCATAATTCAACATAGGCTCACCTTTTATCCATTGAACAGCCTGTGCTCCTGCAAGCACAGCAGGGCAGGTCTGTGAGCACAAGCGTTCACTACTGTTACGCATGGACAACTCTTGCTCAACTCTTTTTGTGCAGCAGGATTGTGCTATCTTCGTTCAACTAAGTCAGCTGGCAAAGGTGACCCCTTCGACTTAGGCCAAGTGGACCTGTAAGGCTGTGTGTCTGTGCGTGTGTGTGTGTGTGTGTGTGTGAAAAAGCCTTTGCCATTTTATTACAGATCATTCATGCAACGGAGCGGAAAACAGGTCAAGCAGTCATTAACCTTACCTCTCTTTAACTGACTCTTGGTATCATTGTACATGCAGAAGTCCATTGGCCAAATCTTGTTTATCAGTGCGTACAAAGAGGAAGAGACCCACTCAAGACTCTGTACTACAGTGATAAAAAACGATAAGGAGGGAATGATAAGCTGAGGTGGAAGCAAAATATCATATGATTACAGTGCGAGTGTATCGTGATTTCTTGCAGCATTTTTAAATTCTGCCATGTCATTCCAAACCTGAATGACTTTCTTTCTTCTATGGAATACAAAAGTAGATATTTGGAAGAATATGCTGGTCGTGCTTTTAAATACATTTACAGTACAATGAATGGGGAATGAAGCTTTTAAGGACACAAAGCCACCATAAAAGTATCATGAAAGCAGCAAATCCAACTTTTGCACTATATTCCAAGTCGTCTAAAGTCAAACAATATCTTTGTGTGAGGAAAAGACACACATTTTTTTAAAGTTGTTATTCACTAAAAATTAGATGTCCCCCATAGTTCTCCTCAGCACATTAATGAGTGTTAGTGAGGAAGAATATGTTGATCAAGAAAAGAAAGAAGTGTGCTTAATTGTTTTAAACGTGCACTTGTAGTGCACTTTAAATCTTAAAAGTATATTTGTAAATACTGTACTTACTGTACTGTACAAAATGAAAGGCAAGTTAAGTGTACTTAAAGCAAATACACTTGTTTCTTAGCACAATCCGTTTCAATAGGATTGACATTAAAGCATATTTTAGTTTAATATAACATTGGGCAGTAGACTTTAACCATATTTCAAAAACAATAGATGTAATTATGAAATTACATATAAAGATGTACTGATGTCCTACATAAATGGGTCAGAAAAGCACGTCCCTCTGAACATACGGCAAGTAATCAACACAACCTCGAGACCCTAGATTCCTTCATCTCTCCCCAAGTTTGGAATCTGGGTGTGGTGTTTGATAACTCCTTGAAATTTGATAAACAAATTAGGTTCTAGCTTCTTCCATCTTCGTTCACTTTCTAAAATCAAGTCATTTCTCTCTAAAAAGCTCTCTAGAGGTTGCTATCCATGCCTTTATTACGTCTCGGCTGGATTATTGCAACTCCCTCTATTTTGGTATATCAAAGTCTCAAATCTCACGGTTATGCAGCAGCTAGATTCCTGAAGGGGTGTAAAAATTTTGATCTTGTTACTCCCCTCTTGAGATCATTGCATTGGATGCCAATTCACTATCGAATTGAGTTTAAAGGGGTCATATGATGCGTTTTCCCACAGGCCGCACTATGGTCCAAGTGCAAGTCTCACGGGCCGCCTGCATATCATTTACATATTACGTCAGCAATACAAACCAACCTGATTTATAATATTATAGCCTAAATATTATGATATCTTGAGGTATTTGGCCAATCACAACGCACTGGATAGCTGGTCAATCAGAGCACACCTCGCTTTTCAGAACGATTAGCTTTGTAAAAATCGACGCGTTTCAGAAAGGCGGGGCATAGAGGAGAAACAATAATGTACAGTATGTGGAAAATAATGTGTTTTTTGAACCTTAAACCGCATAAACACAGTTCATTACACCAAATACACAAAATAATGTTCTTTTTAGCAACATCATATGACCCCTTTAAAATCTTGTTACTTGTCAACAATCAAGCTCCTCCCTATTTGTTACCCTGCTGTGAAAACCCAGCTAAAGTCATTTTTTGGTGATTTACTGTTTTCTATGCAAAATCATCCTTCATAAGGAAAAGAAAATTCTGTGAAAATGTAACATTGATATCTTTATTACTGACTGAGTAAGACCATGTCAAAGACTGAACTCATAGTGAAATTAATGGTTGAAGTCAAATTTTGATGCTTGTTATCTCATAATTAGATTTTGAGACTTTAGCCCGGATTTCACAGAGATGGTCACATTTGTCTGATTTACTCCACCCCTACACTCTGGCCAGGGGACTAAGATCGGAGGTCAAATTTCTCCTTCAGATACCTAGAACCCACTTAAAGACCAGGGGATCCAGAGCCTTTGAAGTGGCTGGTCCCACCCTCTGGAACAACTTTCCAGTTCACATTAGAACGGCTTCCACTTTATCTGAGTTCAAGTCATATCTTAAAGGAGTAGTTCACTTCCAGAACAAAAATGTACAAATAATGTATTCACCCCATTGTCATCCAAGATGTTCATGTCTTTCTTTCTTCAGTCGTAAAGAAATTGTGTTTTTTGAGCAAAACATTTCAGGATTCCTCTCCACTTAATGGACTTCTATGGTGCCCCTGAGTTTGAAATTTCAAAATGCAGTTTAAATGCAGCTTCAAAGGGCTCTAAATGATCCCAGCCGAGGAAGAAGGGTCTCATCTAGCGAAACAATCGGTTATTTAAAAAAACAAATGTATATACTTCTGTGTGAACTCTGTTTTTTCCCCCCGGTTCATGACAGTTAGGGTAGGTCGAAAAACTCCCATCTCATTTTCTCCTCCAACTTCAAAATCGTCCTAAATCGTCCTACATCGCTGTTTTGCCGTTTGTGGTAAAGGGCATTTGATCTTCTTTGAATGTTCACTTTGTAAACATTGGGTACTTCTGCAGCAAGGTAGGATGATTTTGAAGTTGGAGGAGAAAATGAGATGGGAGTTTTTAGACCTACTCTAACTGTCTTGGACCGGGAAAAAAAAACAGAGTTCAGCAGAACTAGACAAGACGAGCATTTGACGTTAAAAAGAATCTAAATTGTAAATTTTTTTTTTTGAAAATAACCGATCGTTTCACTAGATAAGACCCTTCTTCCTCGGCTGGGATCGTTTAGAGCCCTTTGAATCTGCATCTAAACTGCATTTTGGAAGTTCAAACTCAGGGGCACCATAGAAGTCCATTATATGGAGAGAAATCTTTCTTTACGACTGAAGAAAGAAAGACATGAACATCTTGGATGACAAGGGGGTGAGTAGGCTACATTATCTGTAAATTTTAGTTCTGGAAGTGAACTACTCTTATAAAACCAATCTCTTCTCTTTGGCTTTTAATATGTGGCTCCTGTATTGTCTTGTACGGCTGTTCCGTGCTTAAACGTGCTTTAGAAATAAAACTGAACTTTAACTTGAACTACTCTTTTTTTTCCCCCAGCCAATGGCCAACGGAAAAGCAACCGGTGCATTGTTTGGGACAGAACAGCGCTGTGTGGCACACGTCCAACCTGTAACCTTCAGTAAGGAGTGAAAAACATTGATAAGGATGTTTGTGCATTCTGTGATGTTTTCTCCAGGCCACAAACCACATAAACAAAATGTTCTGAACTTTGGCCTACTACGCCCCTCACAAACCCTTACAGAAGAACAAAATGTAAACATGTATAAAAGAGGTTAGAGAAAAGTAGGCAACGCAAGTTAATATTTAAAAGCAGTCCTCAGAAGAGAGAATTAATCAATATGGATGTTTTTCAGAAAAAAAAGTCTGTTCATGATCATTTTTTTATGAACGTAAACATTTTAAACAATGCAAAGAAAAACTTTTGTGTTCTAAATAAATGTAATAATTTTCTAAAACACACTTTTTAATACAATGCATTTGCATTTTTTTTCCACACACTGCGAAAAAAAAAATAGTGTAGGATTTACTTTGAAACACTTTCATTCAAAAAATTACCATTACATTGCACAAATAATTACAAAGAAACTGTAAGCAACACATTGAATTAAACATTAATTCTTTAAAGACTTAAATAGTATTTTCTTGTCAAATATACTCCAGTAACCTTTTATTTATACATTTGAAAAAAACATTTTTACAGCGCACTAATGTAGGAAGCCACTGCACCTGGACTCACTGGAACTGGGAAAAAAATTAACAGAGGTTTTGAAACCAGAAACAAACACTGTCTCCACACTGTAAACATTTATTATTTCATTATGCAACATCATGTGCAGTTAAAGTAGTCAGTAAGTGAATCTGAAAGATATGCATGCATTCATTCAGATTGGTAACAGATAACAAAAAATTATAAGTCTACCCCTAGAGACAATATTCCATAATTAAAGTCATAAAAAGATGCCAAGAGATATCCTATCTTTATTAATGCATGTAGGCACTTATAATCTAAATATATAAAGTAATATAATTGAAACTTTTTGGATATATATATCCAATCCAACAAATGCAAATACATTTTTTAAGAAAAACTGAATGTTGCAATAATGAATCAAAAATTGCCTGGATATCATTTGTATGGGTAGTTTTTACAAATTGTTTGTGTTTCTGATTTTAAAATATCCATTTGTAATAAATAGATCTAATCTAATGTGAAAAATGTGTTTGTTTGTCTAAAGGAAGTTTTTGGTATATGTATAGCTCCAAACAGATGAATGGTGCTAGAAGTTTTACATAAGCTATACGTTTTGAGCTGAATGATCCCTATAATATAATCCCCATGTACAGAAGACAGCCACATGTACAGAGCATGACTGAGGGACCTTTGAACAGAAGATGTGAATGAACGTTAGTTAGTGAATGGACCAGCCGCCTTTAAAGGGGTCATATGATGCTTTTTTAAAGATCATTATTTTGTGTATTTGGTGTAACAGAATATGTTGACATGCTTTAATGTTCAAAAAACACATTATTTTCCAAATACTGTACATTATTGTAGGTCCTCTATGCCCCTCATAGTCAGGTTATATTCGTGAGGACGAACATCTTGAAACTTTCACAATTGATTTGTGTCTCATAATGTAGACCAATGTTCAAATGTTTCTAAAATACGTACTGTATGGGGGAAGCGTCTCATTAAAAGGACACAAGTCAAAGTTATTTGAACTAAATTGCTTCATGGCTTATTAATATTTGAAGAACTGATTGTCTGCCAAATGTCTGTGTGTCAAGGTCAATAAACCTCCGCAAATATTACCAGAAAAATACCATTTATGAAAAGACAAGGTTAGTTCAGGCTATGAAATGTCATGTGGTGCAACTCCTCAAAATGTATAAATGATCATTATTATTATTATTATTATTTATGAATATATGAATTAATACAAAAAAACTAAAGATAAGAATAAAAATATTTTCTTTCATGAAAAATAAAATTTTTCTTGCTTTATGAAACGTATTACAAAACATTTTTGAAAATATTTAGATGTGTATGTTCACATCATGTATTCAAGATATAAAATGTTACTTTTTTATTTGATATACCACATGCCATATTTACAGTCATTAGAAAATTTTCTTGACAATGGTATAAATATTTATCTTAACCAACATAAATATAAGTACATTTCTTAAAAGTTTTTTTTAATTATTATTTTATTTTCCCCAACATGGACATTTGTCTTTCATAATGCAGATCAACTTTTCATATTCAATATTGTATCTAAAAGACACACTGAAGAAGAAGAAGAAGAAGAAGAAGAAGAAGAAGAAAAACTCTTCATTTTTTTTCCTCAAAATCTTTTATTATTATTTCATTTATTATTATTTTATATGAATCATTATTTTACAATTATTTTAACAAAACTGCTTTACTTTAAATATACCATTTTCTTGAAAATGTTATAAAAAATAAGTTTTTCTAAACCAACATGAATACAAAGTACATTTCAAAGAACTACATTTCTAAAAGATATTTTTTTCTCTCTCTCTATCTCTCTTTTAAATGGACATATGGTTTTCATAATGCAGAGAATTAAAAAACAAATGCATCCAACAAACTAAAAGTTCAAAACTGTTTAAATGATTTGAGTTTTGTAGCCACCCATCGCGTTCATGCCATCTGAGAGGTATTTTATAAAGAGTGCACTGCAAAAATGTTTGCTGAACCACTGCATTAGCAGTTAAACACAAAGCTGCATGTTTCAGTTTTGTACAAATGTTGCACTACATGCCCTATTCATGCTTGCTTTTTGATGAAATCCAACATATGACTCCAGGAACGAGTGCAGTGGGAAGCACCAAAGCCACAGCGCTCTTGCAGAATGACAGAGAGTAGAAAAGTAACTGGTTACTTGAGGAAAACGTCATCTTGTCCAGCAGCTGCAGCAACACCAGTGACACACCAATACATCCTGTCCTGGAAGAGACGCTGCTGTGTTTCCTGCCTGCTGTTTCGCTGTAGCCTGACAAGTGAAGGCCAAGCCCCAGACCTAAAAGAGTGCCCATGTTCCTCAGCAGGCTGGCGAAGGGGGTGGTGTCCAAAAGGACCCAGTCTGGATTGACGCACCATTTCTGGGCCTTTGCCAATGTCCACAGCAGATCCACACCCACGGCTTTCAGAAGCACATAGAAACCCACGGCGAAGAAGAGCAGGAACACAGTCACGCTGATGTACTTCCTCAGACCGGCGCTGTAGATCCACTGCACTCTGGAGAATATCTCTGCTACAATTATACCTGGGGATAAAAGACCAACAGCTATGAGAGCGCCTGGATCCAGCATGAAGCACTGATGCACTATCAAGTGAATATAGCGATGCTTATTTTTTCCAGGATCTATTCATTCAGAAATACATAAAAATGCAATTCAAACATAACATGGCTTGAATACACCTCTTATCCACTGTAAAAAAAAAAAAAATTTTTAATTGTAAATAAAGATTATTGTACTGTTTTACATGAAAAAAGTACTATTTCAGTCTACTTAATTTTTTTTTACATGTTCAGTGTTACTTGCTGTTTTTGTAATTATTTGTGAAATTTTCAAGCAATTTCTGGGTACAAATATTTAAAGTAAATCATAGACCAAATCTTTTTCAGATGAGCATGTTTTTAATTTCTGAATTAAAAGTATTTTTGATATTTTGGGGGCCAAAAAAAAAAAGGCAAAAATACTGCATTATTATTTCTAAGAAAAATATTTTAATAAAACATCTCCATAATATTTAAGAAAATTAGTTTATATCTTATCTTAAAAGAGTTATAGTTTACAAACTAAATCCATAAAAAAAAAACGTTTTGTTACAGAAGTAAAATAAACATTAATAAACAGGTAGTAACTAATTATTCAATTTTAGTTAATGAACATTACCTAAAAATAAAACATTAAAAACGTATATCTCATTTCAATTTAGTTTAACTTGATGTACTGAAATAACTACAAATGAAAAACAGAAATGAATAAAAACTATATAGACATTCAAAAACAAAGTGAAAAACGATCTATCTATAAAAAATCTATCTATCTATCTATCTATCTATACTGTATACACATATATAAACTTGTAAACTATATATAAATTTGTATAAAGAAAATACATATCTTTTTATTTGCTCTACGTTAAAAATGTATTATAACAATTTTTGAAAATAATGAGATGTGTACACTCGCATATACTCAATTTTATTTTTTTACTTTGAACAAAGTTTAATGATACTTTTCTTGAAAACGGTATATATACGTTTTTCAAAACCAACTTAAATACAATGAGTGCATTTCTAAGAATTCGATTTTCGATCGATTTTTCCCTTTTCTGCATGGTGAACGCTCTCATATGTCACTGACCCACATACAAAAAGAGTAGAGACCCACCTGAAATAACTCCACTGATGACCTGGTGTGGGAAATGGGCTGAGAGATAGACTCTAGACATGCACACCAGTAACTCCACCGAACCCAGAAGCATCCAGAGCATTAGCTGCAAAACTCTGAAAGCAGGAATGACTGTCAGGTGTGTGATATTAAAGCATTACGCCTAGATGATCAGGCACAGATGTCTCAGACTGACCTATAACGTAAAGGAGGTAGTTTTCTTTCAGCGAGAATGGAAAGCACTGCTGTAACCATCACATACCCAACACCCGCAGAACCCATGGCGTGACCCGACGGGCTTCCTGACAGACGAAAACCAAACAAGCAGTGTGGTGAAAACAGGGCAATGAATTCTAATTACAGATTACAGAAAATATCAAATCATTGATTGTGTGGGAAAGCAAATGTTGTTTGATTAGAGATGCATCTGTTCAGGGGCCTAAACTTGTCTGCTGGTTTCTCAGGCTGGTTTAGAGGAGTTTAGGACACCAGCTAAATCCAGCTTAAACAAGATAAGACCAACAAACCAGCTTAGGCAAAATACCAGCAGCCATTTAGATAAAATATCAGTTCAGGACAGGAAATTGATGAGCCTTTTTAATTAATCCAGGGTACTAATTCAGGTCAAGAACGAATGGATCCTCGCCAGCATGTGTAATATTAGTAGTAATACGCATGACTTCATTCAGATGCGGCCCTTGAACTGACACGCTACGATAACCAGAGGCAGATCCGTTTCCACATGAAAGATTAGAACAGCAACCTTGCTTAGATTGCATAACCACCGGTTTACAGAGTAGCAGATTTTATTTGGAGATAGAGCTGTAATTCATGCACAGCATATAGTCAAAGTCGTTAGAAGGGGGTGTCATGTACATTCAGTTGGTTTATGCGATAATGAGCAGTTCAATGTATATTATTCTGATGACTACTTACCAAAAGGAATAAATAAACAAACAAATAAGCTTGAAATAAAGATTTAAGTAGAAATGATTTTATGATGTGAGATCGACCAATCATAATCAAGTATTTCAGCCTTGCAATAAATACTGTAATATACCTGGTCCAGTTTCACATGTGATGGAGAACTGCTGCAGTTCAGGACGTTTTATAGGGCCATAAAACTTCGTCTCATGCACCCACCAGTACGGCCTCTCACCGAAGAGCACCCTATGAATATATCACAAAATAATATGGAAATGCATCATTAAAAATCATTTCAATTATTCATTTAATTGCAGAGGGAGAATAGCAGCACAAAGAAAAAAATACAGCATGATTTAATAATTCATTTCAATTAAAGGCACAATATGTAATTTTCGCCGCTAGAGGGCGCGTATTCAAAACAAACAAAGAGACAAAGGCGTAGTTTGATGGCGCCGTGACTGAGTGTGGAATCATGGGAGTTGTCGTCTTCATCCCCACAGCCGATGCAATCCGATGCGACTCGGGCAGAAATCATGTTCATGGATGAGATAATGATTTATTAATGTAGTAGAATGAAGCAGAAAGGCTGAAAGCCGTCGAAGCGAAACAAGGCTGCTGAACGAGCGTGACACACGGCTCGAAAGCAGCGGAGCTTTTATTATGCCACAGTCGACCGCTCCCGCTCTTTCTGGTCAGTTAAAATTGCTTATTTCTCTGGATTTAAACATTCTTCGAAACATTTGGGATAATGTAAGTACACAAGTCAGCAAAATATATAACACTGTTCTAGTGGTTTTTGGATATTTTAATAAAAAAAATCTTACATATGCCTTTAAATAACTTTTCTTTGATAATAATAATTTAAATAATGCATGTTTATTATATTGTAATATTAACTTATTTTTTTAGAGAAATATTATTTTCTTAACCTTGAAAAATCTATTGTAGTCAGTGTAACCCTAACCCTAACCCAATCAGAAATATTACAAATTAAATTATCAAGATATTTCTATTAATTTTAAACATTAATATTTAAATTATTATATGATTTAATTCATTATAAATCATTGAATTGTGTTTTATGTTTTCCTTGTGCAATATTTAACTGAAAACTCACCAATTTATTACAGTGAAAAATAATTTTTTTCAAAGAATGATTTTCTTTAAGTAGAAACACAGAAACAGTATTTTCTAATAATGTTTACTTGACCTCAAAAATAATTTTTACAATGTAATAAATTGGTGCACTATTGAAAATATTAATTAAATGACCAATTAAGAATGAGTTATTTCTATTAATATTAAACATATGAATATTTAAGTAATTTATTAAATAAATATTAAAGACCATTTTTAATTGTGTTCTGTTTTCTTTGTGCTGCAATATTTAATTTATAACATTCTGATAATGCACCAATTTATTACACTCATTTTTTTTCGAAAGTTGTAAATGAAACAAACAAGCAAATACTATTTCAGTCTTTCTACTTCAAAATGTCATGTTTCATTCTATGTGTTACTTGGCATTACTTAGCAATTTCTGAGTCATTTCAGTTTGTTTCAATTAGTTTCAAACCAATGAGCATCTCACCACTTCAGCATGAGGTTTAGCCAGTCTCCAACCACAGCCACCCAGATGAGTTTGACACCCACGTCTCTGCACAGATGAAACCAAATGGGGAAAAACACAAAGAAGGTGGCGTGGAGATCCGCCACAGAGGAGACCCACTGAAACAGATTCTCAGAGTCCCGGTACTCCGTCTGCAAATAGACGGCTAGGTTCACCCCCCAGCTGTGGAGCAGGTCCATCTCTGCAGTCTGAGATCGGAACAGTCACCCTGGAAAAGCGGAGGACAGACACAAGGCACAGGGATGGGGATCAAACTGCAGATACGCAGGCAGCCTGCCAGGCTTCGTCCAGCCGTCGCACCCCGGCTTTCTGTTCTAGTTGGACTTTATTCAAGGCTAGATGGATTGGTTTTGTTTGCATGTTGACTGGAGAACTCAGAGGCCCTCAATTTCAGGACCTTTCACCCGTGATGACGCTGATGGGACACATACTGATAAAATGCTGAGTGGCCACACCGATTAGTTTTGTCTTTGGTTTCATGGAGTGTGATGTCACTGCGATCACATTTTGATCTGATCTAGTTTTAATGGTTCTGTCTGGCTTGTGATCATGGGAAAAAGAATGAACCATACTGTCCAGTAGGACAGATTCATTGATCCATTCGTGTTCTGACTTCTGTACTTCATGGTATTCGGAGATTTTTTTAAGTTCATTGTTTTTTTTTTTTTCAATTGTGCATGCTTTTAAAAATAGCACTTATTATTGAAATAATACACTTTAAAATAATATACTTGTGTACAAATTGAATGTAATGCTATTTGGACACTTCATTGCATGTTATTTACAATGAAATGAAAATGTATTATAGTTTAAATAAATTTTTTTGACCCACCAAAATAGGATGCAAGTTCATAATTATTTCTTTTGTCTTTGAAACATGGTTAAAGTTGAACGTAATGTCGAGCATTTATGTTAAACTAAATTATACTTGAATGCACAGTAATTTCCATTGAAAGTGTATATTGTGTATTTGAATATGTTTGTAAGTAAAAATGGTAACACTTTACAATAAGTTTCATTAGTTAACTACATTAGTTAGCATGAACTAATAATGAACTGCACTTATACAGCGTTTATTAATCTTTGTTAATGTTAATTTCAACATTTACTAATACATTATTAAAATCTTGTTAACATTAGTTAATGCACTGTGAACTAACATGAACTAACAATGAACATCTGTATTTTTATTAACTAACGTTAGGGAAGATTAGTAAATACAGTAACAAATGTATTGCTCATGGTTAGTTCATGTTAGTTTATACATTAACTAATGTTTAACTAATGAATGAACTGCATACAGCGTTTATTAATCTTTGTTAATGTTAATTTCAACATTTACTAATACATGATTAAAATCTTGTTAACATTAGTTAATGCACTGTGAACTAACATGAACTAACAATGAACATCTGTATTTTTATTAACTAACGTTAGGGAAGATTAGTAAATACAGTAACAAATGTATTGCTCGTGGTTAGTTCATGTTAGTTTATACATTAACTAATGTTTAACTAATGAACCTTATTGTAAAGTGTTACCGTAAAAATACTACCTTTAAATGCAATCTCAAATAACACACTATGGTTAAAAATAAAATCAACTACTTTACATGTGCTTTAGTATGTTAGACAACACATCAAATATAAGTAACTTTATAGTAAGCACCACACAAAATTTTACAGTAAAACTTTTAATTTGACATAATAAAAAAGTGCACTTTTTAAGTGTACTTAAGTTTGATAAGAAATATTCTTTCTTTAAGTACCATTAAGTGGCCGTTAATTTTATATCTCATTAATAATATATTATCTGCAGGTACATTTTTTGGTAACACTTTAATTTAAGGTGTCCTTGTTACATGTTACATGTACTTACTATTATAATAACAATAAATTATTCATAATTACATGCAAGCCAAACCCTAACCATATAGTAAGTACATGTAGTTAATTAATATTACTCAGTACTTAAATGTATAATTACACTGTAACAAGGACACCTTAAAATAATGTGTAACCCATTTTTTAAAATGTGCTTTTAATACTTTAGGTACACTATAAGTGCACATTAAATACAAATCAAGCACACTTCTTGAGGTTTGGATTTGGAGAAATGTACTGAGGTCCTGGGGCCCCACAAGCCCTTGAGGGCCCCACTCTCCATTCAATGCCAAAACATCATAGAAACATGGGAGTGGGCTCTTTTGACTTAGCTAATTGAAAAGAGACCTATTCAACACCCTTGCAGAGAGTTTAGTACCAACAAACACCACTATCATTTTCTTCTATTCTGTTATATGCAAAGATGCAATTGGAAGGATAAGCAATTGGACGGATAAACAAACACTACAAGTATCAGCTAGAACTGACTAACAAAAAGCCTTGCATTGATTACAGTTTAACTTGTCATTTAAGCATCACTGATCAATGTAACAATTCATTCACTTATGTAACACGCATGTAAACAAACCAATTCAATATAATTCAGCAAGTGCCTATGTAAGCAGTCAAAGAATGCCTGTCTGAGAGCAACAGGTTCCCATATTGCTAATATTATCTTCTGAATTGTTTTGGTAAATTTTTGCCCTAGTTTTTCAAAAAGTCAAGAATGACGTAGGTCTATAGATTAATTGCAACGCGTGTTTGTTTTGGCAAAAAAAAAAAAGAGACCCATATACCCTAAAAAAATAAATCAATAAACAAACAAACAAACAAATAAACAAAATACATAAGTTAATAAACAGCTTGTTTTTCCAATGGAACATTATTTAAATCGAAAAGTATTTAAACTTGTAATACTGTTTTTATGCCGATTTAAATAAATAAAAAAATGACTCGAGTATAACATTACAGTAAAAATTTAAATATATTGAATTGATTTTTTTTAATATGCAGGGAAATTATAGCATAATGCAAATCTTAGAAATAATATTCTTTATGTAACAAATTGATATTTTATTTGTTTGTAAGAATCACTCATTACCTTATGTTTTATAATTCATGCAAATGTAGATTTTGATTAAATATATTAACATATATATTTAGATATCTTATTAGTAAAAATTTTTAGATTTATTTTTATATTCAATAGTACACACACACACACTATATTCTTTATGTAACAAATTAATATTTTATGTATTTGCAAGAATCATTCATAACTTAAAAAATTTATAACATTTATATTAATAGATATTTTTATATATTTTATTATTAGTAAATATATTTGATATATTTTTATATTTATTAGCACACACACACACACACACATATATATATATATATATATATATTAGTGCTGTCAAATGATTAATCGCGATTAATCACATCCAAAATAAAAGTTTTTGTTTACATAATATATGTGTGTGTACTGTGTATATTTATTATGTATATATATAT
>NW_015630025.1:288665-302848 GCF_001515625.1 Sinocyclocheilus rhinocerous
ATTTGGTACCGAACGACAAGACGTTTTTCGATACTCGATGGTATCGAGGCAATTCGGTCGGTGCCTAAAAAGTATCGAACTCGATACCCAGCCCTAGGCTTGAGTTGTGTTGAAGCAGCATGTTATCTACAAATGTTCACAGACCAATCAGCTGTAAGATTGCAAATATAATTTAGAATTTGTTTCTTTAAATTGCCACTTAGAAATCCATTCATTTAAAAACTACATTTGCATGGGCTTTTTAAGAACAGTGAAAAAAACTTTACACGTCGGTACTCTAGTAAAATTCTAGTAAAATTATTTAAAGGGGTCATATGATGCTGCTAAAAAGAACATTATTTTGTGTATTTGGTGTAATGATCACGGTTAGTATCATCCCGTACTGCGTGTCCGGAGCCCTCAGTTTACAAAGCAAAAAACAGCTTTGAGCTGAGAAAGAACTGCAAAAGACTGTGAGCAACTACACAATTACTTAGTGTTTCAAACTAGCATGTTCATCCCATCAGTCGAAGGAACACTGCCAATGAACAACTTGCCTGTTTAAATGTGTTTTCTAACTAAGGGATGCAGACACTTAGAGTTTAAATTAAGCACTGTTATATTACACGTTACAATGGTGCGTTGTGCCTTTGGATCTACATGAAAAGGTCTGGCATTTGACAAAATAAGTGTTAAGTTCTTTTTTGAGAACTGAAATGATAAGTATATGTATATAGGAGGACAATGTTTGTCCTCCCTAAGAGGTGTACTTTTTTTTGATGGATTTTCTGTAATATTTTATTTTTGGAAATTATTTAGGTCATTTTTAATAAAACACTGAAAATATATCTTGTCTAGTATTGTTGTTTTTATTTGCATTTTTAATGGTCCCTTTAACACATTCTGTTGACTAGAAGTAATGTTGCACCTACATGTCTACTAACTCTCATTAGAGTGTTAGTAGAGTATTAGTTGACTGGTTAGGGGTAGAATAAGTTCACTTGTACAGTCGTGGTCAGAATTATTGGCACCCTTGGTAAATATGATCAAAGGAGGCTGTGAAAATAAATCTGCATTGTTAATCATTTTGATCTTTTATTTAAAAAATTCACATAAATGTAACCGATTAAGGGAATTTGGCCTTTGTTTTCCCTCCTATTTCTATTCCTGTGAAACAGGAAGCCATGGCTGGATAATTTCATGCTCATAATCACTCTGGTATGCTCAAAATTGTAAATATGAATGGGAATATACTTCACAGATATTTTACTCATAAGAATTTCTAGGGGTACCAATAATTGTGTCCAACGTGTATTTGAGAAAAACATTTATGTCAATGATATTTCCCCCCATTTTAAATTCTTATTCTCCAATGAAAGGTTAGATTTATGCGAATTTTTTAAATAAAAGATCAAAATGATTAACAATGCAGATTTATTTTCACAGCCTTCTTTGATCATATTTACCAAGGGTGCCAATAATTCTGACCACGACTGTACTTGCAAAGTTACTTACAGTAAGTAGAATACCTGTTGGGAGACTATCACAAAAAAAAGAGTTAGTAGATATGAAGCAGACACTCTACTAATAATCTAATGAGACTTAGTTGGCATGTAGGTGCAATGTTACTTAGTGTCAACAGAATGTTCAAAAGGGACCATCAAAATAAAGTGTTAGCGCATTTTTTTCTACACTTTCTACCAAGGTTTGTTGGCACATGATGTATCAAGATTAAATTTATAATGTATTTTTAAAACTGCTAATATTTTATGCACTATATGAGGTCATAAAAATGCCATATAAAAGAATTTTAAAAACTGTTTTAGATGGAGTATTGCATGTTACTCAGTAACATCTGATTAACCAAATCATCTCCAATAAAGCATGAAACTTATCTGAATTGCACTATAAATCCATGATAGTTGATAGTACAGATTTTTAGTCCTCCTGGTACAACTTCTGTTAATTACTGTATATGTCCAAACATTTTTCAGAATTTAAGTTTGAGTTCATTCAGGTGGACAATCAAGATTATTTTAAATGGAATAGCAGCATTGTTGACATAGTGGTCCAGAACAACATCACCAGCCTCAAAGGAAGAGGCAGGAGCTTTTCAAGCATTGATTCAAACTTATTAAATTTTTTTCTCCTATGATGCAAGCGTAGCAAATATGTAGTCTAGAATCTAGATCAAATGCAATGAAATTCTCTTCCAGATGTAAATGAAAGGAAAGATCAGTAATTTAGGGTAATTCATGTATACAGCAAACACACGTGTGTATATACAGTGGTGGCCAAAATGATTAGTACACTAGTATTTTCACCAGCTAAAAAAGTTTCGCTTTCACAACGAAGCACACGGCGTCTTCAGGACATGGCGGCGGCGGCAACAATACTACAGTGAGAATAAAAGTTACGCCGCCTTTTTTCTTTGCGTGAACATTTGGGCGGTGTTATGCAAATCTTCCCACATAGTGAGGTAGAAATGTGTGGGCGTGTTAGAACGAGCCGTTTTAGGTAGGTGTGGCTGACTCTGAACTTTTATAATGAATATCTATTTGGATTTGAGACTTTATTCTTTGCAACTTTACAGATCTTCTTTATACACCAAGAGCTTGTAACACTCCAAAGAGAAAGGAAAAATTGAAATCGCATCATATGACCCCTTTAAATCTGAAGGTCCGAAACATCACAAGCTGGCTGTGATGCAACAAGTCAGAAGTATAATATACAGTATAACTAATAAATCTACAGCATGGAAACATACATTTTTTTTTAGATGGAGCAGAATAATAAATAGGCTGGAGAAGTTATGTAGTGCATCAAAAACAGAAATGCAGCCTCTATCAACTGAAGGTGCATCATGATGTGTTGCAACGTATTGTGCGCTTCCAGTGTAGACTGCAACAAAGCAGTCTAGTTTTGACGAGTCGCAGCATGATGCATGTATTCGGTGTAGACAGAGTCTGGATCGTCATGACCGCACCTGAATGTCAGTGTCTGTCTGCGGTCGTTTTATTCTTCTCCTGCAGTGAGTTTGCAGCTGTGCTCCTTCAGTAAAGCTTCAGCTTCTGCTCTCTTCACCAGACTGTTGGCTTTACCCTGGTAACGTCCAGCCTTTCCTGCTCCTTTACCCTGCAGCAGCTCTGACACCCTGCACGCGACGACACAAACACAGGAGAACATGTTTCAGAAGAGTGGCACCTACTGGAAGAAACACTGCACAACATAAATCTACATGCAACCTTGGGAAAACAATCAATCAGATTTAATATAGTATCATGCTCTTGACATGCAGTGGTGCATAAAGCAAATAACTATGAACAAAACTAAATTAGCAGCTAGTAAACTAGATGGAAGAATGATTCATGCTGAGTTACGTTGCTTCTGAGTTAAATCTGTGAAATAAGGTGTACTTCATGTACAACTGTTTATTGAGACTGTCATTTGAACACTGTGATACTGTGGTATCAACTATCTGAGATGTGAAAGTCACTTTACATGCAGGCAGACAGTCTTTGTCTGTTTAAGTGGGTGGTACTTGGCCAGATTAAGCTGCCACTTGAATAAAAAAAAAAAAAATGCAATTAACCCTATAAAGCCTACTGTCTCATATTTGATATGCAAATTTCTAAGACCTCTAAATGATCAAAAACGTGTTGTGCACAATCTACTACATGTCTTCTGTCATCTGACTGACAGTTTATAGTTTTTTAGTAAGTAAAAGGCCTTGTAGTTTTACTGTAAAACTGTCTCCCTTCAGGTTGTGGTCCGTATGTCTTTTTGCTGTGAAATCTTTACAACAAATACACAAGATTTACTTGAATATTTTTAGTAGTGCTGACAAACGATTAATCGCGATTAATCGCATCCAAAATAAAAGTTTTTGTTTACATAATAAATGTGTGTGTACTATTTATTATGTAAATATAAATACACACACATACAGTATATATTTTGAAAATATTTACATGCATATACATTTATATATTTATATTATATATAATATATATAATTAGGGGCGTAGCCATCATTTCAGAAGTGAGGGGGACAGAAATGTTATATATATATACTTTTTTATCACATAATAATAAGGCAGAATAGTTTCAATACTGTAATAAATGCTATGTCAGTTAGCACTGCATTGTTTATATACTTTATTTATTACCTGGAGATGACTTGACAAACACAAATAAACCATATATTGTCGCAATCGTATGTTAATGTCTTCATGTTTCCAAACGTTTCTGTTTTCTGTGAAAACAACTCTTTTCATACAGGGATAGCTGGACGCTTTTGTCCATATTAGGAATTCCCTCATAGGACTTTCTGCGCGAGAGCGCCCTCCGGCTACGAGTATGAATGAAACATACACTGCACGGAGTGTTTAGCGCTCTGTGATGTTCATCTCGGCTTATTCTAGGTCCGAATAAAACATCAGATCATGCACACACTATCCTGTCTCTTTGAATTAAAATCTATATTTATTTACACCGGCTCTTGAAAACCTCTATGCAAACACACTTGTATATTTATTCACACCGGCTCTTGAAAACCTCTATGCGAACACACTTGCCCGAAAAAGTGCGGGGGACGAATTTACGTGATATTAAAAGTGTGGGGACACATCCCCCACGTAATCTACGCCCCTGCATTCATGTGTTTGTATTTATATATACATAATAAATATACACAGTGCACACACATATATTATGTAAACAAAAACTTTTATTTTGGATGCGATTAATCGCGATTAATCGTTTGACAGCACTAATTTTTAGTAATGTTGGAAGATGAACACTTACTGGACTAAAGCAACTTAGAATTACTTGATTAAATGCATAATGTTTTTGAAAAATCATGCTAAAAATGTGAGTATCAAATAAGATACATCAGGCTTTTGAGGCGCGCTTATTTGTTCATCTCTCAGTTATCATTATATCACATTACATTATATATTTTGACCACACAACAAAAAAATGACAGCACGTTGATCATAAAACTAAGCATGGAAAAATCATCTTAATAAGACATATATTGGTAGAGATAGAGTGACAACTGCTAATTTACAGTTTAATTTTTATTTACAGTCTCACTGATTTACATTAAAAGCTATTTCATTTTACTTTTTGGCATTGGGCTGTAAATCTCTATTTTGCTTAGTTTGAGCCTCTGAATAAAACCGAGATGTTTTTTCTTCCTTGAGTATGAGCTCCATACTTTATGAGGTATAAAAGCCTAATGTATCAAAAATGATACTCAACAAAAAACACATAAAAATTCGATTTTTCCAGACGTTGGGTAAAGGTTTGACATACTATTCCATTTAGAAAATTTTGTATACTATTATTTCACATGTCAGGCTTTACAGGGGTAAAAATTGGCAGAATGAAAGGGAATAAATTAGGATTGGTCTTACCGAGGTCCCACTTCAGTGACAATATTCTCAGGCCCGGCGAGCAGGAACAGTCCTGCACCCTTCTCCTCACCCACGGTCAGAAAGATCACGGTGTCCTACACAAACACAACAATGAGAGTATAAACTACACACCAATCTCCAATCTAGCAATGCACATACATGCTACTCAATGAATAAAAGACGCGCTTCACCTGAAATCCAATTTCATTGGCGATGATGTTCATGAACTCATTATCACCGTCTCTACTGTGAAAAGAACAAGGCTTGGATTGAACTTTTGAATATCGGAAATGTAATCAGAAATACATCAGGACATGGAAGTAGAATAAGTTGACAGCCTTTCTTGTCGATTCGATTCACTCATACAGCTTTGACTAAAGGCTAAAAGTCAATCACACACTTGTGCAAGCTGAAGAAGTTTCCTCTGTCCGCTTTGTTTTTGAAGTTCTGCGCTATCAGAACAGCCATTTCCCTCAGGATAATTAGATTACTCTGTCAGAGGAACATAAAGGGTAATGATTAATAATGGCAAAAGTCCAAGATTAATCCTTGTCTACTGGCACAGTAGGTTACCTTCTGAAGACGTTTGACCGTCTTCTGTAGCTTGTCCACAGCATCAACGTGCTCATCTGCTCCTGTCCTAATAAACCACAGCGACAAACATTAGCTTATGCTAGAAGAAAGCAGACATGTCACTTGACTCCAACTCACTTGAGAAGGCCGGTCAGTGATTTTTCAATGCTGTAACTCTTTTCAGCATATTTCAGCACTCTGCTGCCAGCTATGAAAATCAGGTTGGTTTTATTCTTCTTCCCTTTTTCGGTCCCCAAAATCTTTATAACCTAAGGAGCACATTTTTTTTGAGTGATTAAACAGTAGAATAGCTCTGAATAATACACTCCACCTGTGGCCCACAGTTAAGTTGGCCTAAAATGTGCTTGACAGGGAGAGCAGGACTGACCTGAAGGTGACTGAGGTTGGACACATGAGTCCCGCAGCACATGTTGGCATCTACGCCCTCGATGTCAATGATCCTGATGGGCCCAGCGTGGTCGTCAGGAAGACCTCGGCTTCTCACCTGTTTATGAGAATCGAAAAAATGTGGTTTGTTAGTTCTGCGCAAAGTAAAAGGGAATTTGGGGACAGGATTACTTTAAAATCATTAAAGATATATGTCACTATAAGTCATCAAAAGATCTTATTAAATTCTATAAACTTAAGAAAAAAGTAACCAAATTGATGAGATTTTGTTGAGGAAAAAGGGGGAAGTTGCCAAACTTAAAAAAAAAAAAAAAAGGAAAAAAAGAAATAAAAGATGTTTTACTTTCTTATCTCAATATAAGATTATAGTACTTTTGGATTTTGCTTTTAATTTCAGTTTTGTTGTAGTTAGCTTAATTCAGTTTTATTTTGTGGACACATTTCTATTGATTTTTTATACATTTATTATATTTTAGCAACAAGGTTGCAGACTGTAAAGCCATTTATAATATCTATGTTAAAATAAATGTTTTTTCTATACATCAAAGAATCCTGAAATAAAAATCACAGTTTCCACAAAACATATTAAGCAGCCAGGACAACCATTTTCAACATTAATAATAATGATAAATGTTTCTGGAGCAGCAAATCAGCATATTAGAATGATTGAAAATTCAGCTTTACATCACAGGAATAAATAACATTTTAAAATATATTTAAACAGAAAAGAGTTATTTTAAACTAATAATATTTACAATATTACTGTGTTCATTATATATTTTTTTATCAAATATATGCACCCTTGGTGAACATAAGAGACTTTCTTTTAAAAACATTTAAAAAATCGTAGCAATCCAAAACGTTTGAACAACATTGCGTATTATAGTTTTTACGCTTTGAATATTATTTATTTTGTTTATTTATTGTTGTTTTTTTGCTTTGTTTAATTTTTCACCTAATTTATGTTGTGTCGCTAATCTTCTCATTATTATTGCGTACATTGAATTACTGATTAATGATAACTCATTTGTTCTGTAGTTTGGGTAATAAAACTTAAAAGTGTGTAAATGTTGTGAAAATTTGATTCCTAAAAAGACTGATAGTAGATTTCTGAAGGTGCACACATGCCTTCTCCACAGCAGGATCATCAATGGACAGGAGATTGACAGTGACTGGAATGTGTGCATGGATCTTTTCATTCACAGCCGCCTCCAAAGCCTCCATCTCTCCAGGCTTCACCGCGGCTGTGTCCAGCTCTATGCTGCTACGCTGACGTCCCAAATCCCTGGATCATTTCATAACCAGCCGGATGGTTTAACATTTAGAAATCAAATTTATTTCTGAGTCATTTAATAGATTCTGCCAAAGCTCTTACCAAGAGGTAGTTTTGTATCCAAACATTGTATCAGCCAAAGCTGTGATCAAGTGTTGACCTTTAAAAATGACAATAAGCATGTGATGAAATTAGTTTGAGCTTCATTTAACCCTATAAAGCCTGCTGTATCATATTTCACATGCATATTTCTGACTCTAAATTAGTGCTGTCAAACGATTAAAGGCAGGGTATGCGATTTTTCAAAAACACTTTAGAAAACCGATTCGGGCCGAATAGCAAAACAAACTTGTAGCCAATCAGCAATAAGGGGCGTGTCTACTCGTGACCTGATGTGGAGGAGAGAGCTTTCAGTGCATGGGACGGACATTAAAGGAAGAGTAAGTGATTTCTGGTAGCCAATGTTGATATTTGAAATCACCAAAACAAACACGCCCCTACCCCAAAAGGTCTTGTCCCTATTTTGATAGCTCCGCCCCACATATACGTACGCAACCCAGGCAACAATTAGTTCTGTGAAACAAAGCAAAACCAATGTTACACCGTGTCTACGGACGTGAGCAGTGCGGCGCAACAAATCCCGACAGAAAACTGCTGCCGGGTTCTATTTATGACGTGCTGACACAAATTTCAAATGGTTTTCAACGGTCGTTTGATCGCGTCCAGTGTAGGCAGACTTTAGCTGTTGTAGACACGGTGTTACTCACCTACTGAGAAGAAACAAAGCAACCTCGGCGTCCGATCGCAGACCTCCGCTCCTTGAGTTCTCTCCAGCGCTGGAAAGCTGATCCGATATTTACACGGGTCCTACTTCTTGCCTTATCGTTCCGCAGAAGTTTTCCTCTTTTGTTTTTTATCCGCCATCCCCATCTTTCTGTCGCTCGGCTCAGCTAATGTCCGTCCCATGCACTGAAAGCGCTCTCCTCCACATCACGAGTAGACACGCCCCTTATTGCTGATTGGCTACAAGTTTGTTTTGCGATTCGGCCCGAATCCGTTTTCTAAAGTGTTTTTGAAAAATCACTTACTCTGCCTTTAAAGTAATAGTTCACCTAAACCCTCATTCCTTCCTCACCCGAATGCTGCTGCATGTGGTCAAAGCGTCGCTCCCAGTCCAGCTTGATGTGCACCTCCTGACCCTCCTCCAGAGCAGAGCTGATGAAATGCACCGCCTCCGGACCCTGTCTCAACACCCGCAGGACAGGGACACCTCCAACCGTCCCATGATCATCAGGCTGGAAATGAAATAGAAAGACTTCAATCTCAAATCATGCTCATGCAATGAACAATATATTCAGGGATTGCTCAAATATTGTATCTAAGTTAGTTACCTGCATGGCATGACATTAGAGGGGAAACTCACCTGTCCTCCGCCCTCTGGAAACAGAATCGTGTCTTTCAGTTTCAGATTAAAGCCCTTCAGCTTGTCTTTCTTTCCATTATTCTCGAGGGTTAATTCTGCAGGCACACAAGACACGACACACGTGTCGAACTGTAAAAAGAAAAGTTGACAAACAACATGGGCATGGACTTTTTTTCTTCTTCTTAATTTATATGTATTTGTCTTAAACTCATGCAGTGACAAATGGATTTCAAAAATACCTTGTTGATGTTACTATCATGATTTATCATGTCATTATTTTACATGAATTATATGTAGAGAGAAGTATAATCTCTGCAGCTGTCACTGCTGCTGGACATGTGCTGTCATTGTAAACTGCAGAGATGTTCACTCATTCAGATAATGGTCTGGCGATACACATACAGTGAAATATCATAACATTACAAATAAGTCACATACCTCCTGCATGTAACAGTCCCTCTGACACTGGAAAGCCATGTTCCAACCACAGTCTATGGTTCCAACAAGTGTAAATTACAAGTGATCAGTATTTGCTACAGTAAACTCAACCGAGAGTTAAAACATGGCCGCTGTTTTCAAAATAAAAGTCTCAAAACGTAACATTAATTCAGTGTGTTACTTGCTGTTTCTTTTGTAATTATTTGTGGAATTTACTAATTACTGAGTGGAAATCGTTTCCTAGCTTTTTTTTTTCCAAGTAAATCCAACTTCAGTATTTGTTTTCAGTGTGTATTAGTGTTGTGAATTTTGTTTATTCGTTTTTGTGATCAGTTTTTTCCCCCCGTGTTTTTTATTTGTCTAAATATGAGTATGTGAGTACATAAATGTATGTAACTTAATGATTTATCAATGTTAGACTTGTTACCATGACGCTACCATACTTCAGTACTTTCCTTGTGATGTTAATTTAAATGTATAATTAATTACTTTACAGGACAATGTTTCCCCCCTCAGAAATCGTCCCTAAAATCAATTCCAGGGGTATATGGCCCCTTAATTAACCCCAACCCCCTACACTTAATTTGACAGATGTCAAGAAACTTGTATGCACAGTGTAGAAACATTTGTTGTCCTTTTTTCTAGTATTCCGTGAGGAGCCACTTACATTTTTGACCAGAAGGTGGCGCAATTGACTACAAATGACATTTAGCCTAATAACGTATCTCATGGAAATAAGTATATTAGGTGTTTTAAATGCGGCGTACTGACGTGAAAATACTCAGCACTAATAACACGTTAATACGCGTGTTGCATATGCATGCCGCCTGTATTTATTTGATGTATTTATTTTATTATAATATATTTCATAGGATATTATGTATATGCAATAAGAATAATGCAATAAGTTACGGCCTATAGCAGTCAGCATTCTCACACAAAACAATCAATAACGGCTTTCAACTGCAGACAACAGCTCATTAACTGTGAAATGCTATGGCACGACTTCGATTTTCCCATTCTCATCCTTTTTGCCCCCCACACCCACCCAAAACGTGAGGTTTCGCCCCGCCTTCAGGGTGGTCACTGATCACAAACCCCAGAAACCTTCTTTGGTGAACTCTTACGTGCTTCTGTTACCAATAATCCATCAACTTCATCCGCTGATTCCTGTGCAGCTCTCAACACACGCGTGGTGAGCTGTCTACAAGACTCTTCAAGACATCTGCAGGCTCTTTCAGAGCGAGTTCCTCCAAGATGAAGCTCAAGGCACATGTGAAGACGAGCGCTCGTGGTAAGGTTTTCGACTGCATTAAACAATCCGTTCACTGTATTCGCGCGAGCGCATTTCAGCCTAAATTCGAACATTCGAATGTCGTTGCGATCGCAGCGGATACAGTGGTTCATCTGTTGATCATCGCAACTTTCTGCTGGTCAGAATGCGTACAGTTGCTCTAGTCTAATGCATACATGCATGCAGGTGTAACGTTGTTGTACCATCTGTTGCCAATTCATCATGAAGTGTATGCATAAAAGTGGGAATTTTTTATTTATGTTTTGTTATCGAGTGGTGGCAGTATGATATTTGGGACTTAAATGTTGGAATCTTTCTTAAGATGCCAATGTTAGCCTACTAACGTTAGCATCATCAGGGGTAGGACTTCTTCTTTGAGGTACTTCGGTGTAGAACACTAAATAGACGTTGATCCTCCCTTTATTTTAAACTAATTTGTTTGATGAAATCTCAGAAAAGGTCAAATCTATAGAAAAACCTGGCAATATCAGGGATTAGTCATTTTCCTGGATTGGAAAAGTCATCATCTTGGAGGAACCCTGTAATAATAGATCTTTGTAATGTAAATGTAATTGTGTTTGCATTGGTTTCATTTGTTTTTGTATTTTAGTTAAAAAAGAAGAAGAAGAAATCATCCAAAAGTATGATGTAATGACTCAAGAGACAAAAAAGGTCAAATAAAATGAATAGTTTTAAATGTTACAAGCAAGTTAATCTATGCTATGTTGTCTAATAGAACAAATGATGTTGAATTATTAGTGTTATTAAAAATGAGCTTTAATTAAGTGCAAAATTACAGCAAAAATAACTGGAAAGATATGGTTCAATACATTTCTTACATGTTAAGTTATGTAACGTAATTTGTTAATGTATTATGAACAAACATGAATTGCCGGAACAATAGTATATTCATAAAATAACATTAACCTAGATTAATGCATTCTCTAAAAATTTATTTGTAAAATGATTTTGTTCATTTGTTTAAAACATTCATGTTGATAATTAATCCCTATTGTAGCGTGTTGTAATGATGAAAATGTAAAAATAGAAGTGTACAATGAAATTAAATTGGCCGAGAAAAAAAAAAGAAGGTTTGTATTCAATGCATTATAATTTATATTTGAATAACATTATATTTGAATGAAAAAAACTGTAAAAAATAGGACACAACATGAAGGAATATTCTTCATTGCTTGGTGGTTTCTCAGAAATTTCCTGGCAGAAAATTACCAGTATTTATGTCTTTATTTACAGTACATAATGTTGTGTATTTAGCTGCACGGCTGGAATATAAGCCGTATGGTTCAGGACGAAAAGGGTGTTTCTGGTTTTGTAGGTTGAAATAATGCTGCGTTTGTCTAGATGGTTTCAGTGCAGGCGTTCTCAGATGACTAATGACTAAATGTAATTAGGATTAAGCAGGAGACATTTATTAGCTGGTGGGAAGACTGGAGCCTGTGGTGATCTCTGGGTAATTGGATGTCTCTCAGGTGTGTGTGTGTGTGTGTGCTCTGGAAGTCACTGGAAACACAAGGCCGGCAGCTGAGCTCCAGTCCCAGGGGGCTCAACTAGAGACTCACAGAAATATGAAAATCTACTATTTGCATGTCAAATGTCTTCTCTGCAGAAAGTTATTCAACTTTGCATAAAGCTGTTTCCTGTTGTATACAAAATCAGTTCGTGTAAAGAGGACAGAGTGGCATTTAAGACAAAATGATCTCAAGTTTGCAGTAAGTCTAAATGGTTACTTCTAATCATCCTTATCAGAAATGGTTTAGCAGTATTGATGAAGATGCATTTTGAGTCTCCTGACCTCAGGCTCGCATGATTGTTTTTTTCCTGTGTGGTCTCTCTCTGTGGTTGTTGACACTCATAAAACCCAAGAGCTCCAGGCTGTTTGTGGAAAATATGAGACATGCGCACTGTGTGGAGACACATGCTCCTAATATAGACATTTACTGTGGAAAGTATAGTGCTGTCGAATGGCTGTGGATAGTTTGCCGCTGACACACTCATAAAGCATGAGATGTATGTGTGGTGCAAAATCACACTTATGCACGGTAAGAAAAGATTTTTTCAAAGTAAATGAAATGGATTATTGGAGTACGTTTTACAAGAGAATACTGTTTCAGTCATTCTACTTAAGAATGCCATTAATTCAGTGTTTCATTGTAATTGTTTGGGAAATTTACTAGCAATTTCTGAGTGAAAATGGTTTCTTAGCTTTTTTCAAGTAAATCCTACTTTCTGTGTGTGTGTATTATTGTTGTGACTTTGTAATTTAGTTTTTTTCAGTTTGCTACACTATCGTGTCAATATTTTTAGTGTTGGCTATTGTGGTAATTGTTATTTTTTCATGATTAGAACATTCTGTTAAAGTTTCTAAAAGTCTTTGTTAAAAATCCAAATGTATTCTCTTATTTTCTAGATTTTCTCCAAGAAGTGTAATAGTGACTTAAAGGGGTCATATGATGCTTTTTTAAAGATCATTATTTTGTGTATTTGGTGTAAACAGAATATGCTGACATGCTTTAATGTTCAAAAAAATGTTGTGTAGGGGGCGGGGCTATCCTTTTGACTGACCAATAGCAGACTGGATAAAAAGCAAATTTAAGGAGGAGTTTGCACGACACTGTTTTCAACTAAAAACTAGGGATGTAACAATACTGTCAATATCGTGATATCACGATAGCAAAACTGTCTTCATATTATTGTGGTCACACGGTGATATGAAACGATAGGTCTTCCGGGCAAAAAGTGTAGTTTTCAAATATATTTAAACTTCTTATTCTGACATAAAAAGTGTTTAAAGTTGTGTTTTGGGCCACTATGCTTTGGCACAGTGTCAAACAAAATAAAACCGAAAGCACAATATGGCTTAAATCCCTTCATCAAGTCTGTTTTCACTGAGCGTTTCAAAGCAAAGTGCACATTTCGTTCAGGCAGTCAGCTCGTGATCTGGTGTTTTCCGCAGCTTCAGAACGGCTCCGTTCACAGTGAATGAATTAGGGCTGAACGATTTTGGAAAATAATCTAATTGCGATTTTTTTTACCAATATTGCGATTGCGATTTAATATGCAATTATTTTTTTTAAAGCTCTTTGTGTTCTGTATTATTCAACAAAGACAAGCTATAAATCATTGTATAGTATGACCAACACACTATTAGATAGATTAAACATAAATGTCCTTTTCTGTAGGCCAGGCTTATATGTTACCATGAAATTAGGTGATGCATGAATTGATATGAATGACATTTTTATTTAACAACTACAATCACAGTAGTATATTGACTGATTTGTTGAACTTCCAACCTTGTAAGCATGTAATAATTATGACAACATAAAGCACTGACAAATAAGCCTGGTGTAAACAT
>NW_015630025.1:306576-307002 GCF_001515625.1 Sinocyclocheilus rhinocerous
CTACTAATAACAGGACCGGCTTTACTGACGAGATGCGCATGACTATCGCATGCGATTAATTGCACAGCCCTAGCTTCGATGTCATTTTCATTTAGTCTTTCCTGTAATATGCCTGATAAAGTAGCGTGTGTGAGTGAAGCGCTTATTTGATTACAGCCGTTTCCGGGGAAACCGCTATATCTCCCACTCCAAAAGCGCCTCCTGCTGGCAGATAATGAATTTGCATTTGCAAGTCTGTGGGAAACACTGGTGTCTGTCAACAAACATAAACAAAAAGCATGCTTCAGAACTGTTTTGAGAAGGTGCTTAAGTTTTGAGCCATGCATTATTACTATGAATTAGGCTTACTACTGCTACTACTATTACTATCTTGTACCCTGCAATAATCATTTACTCAAACTCACTTTTATGAGATGAAGAAAAAAA